>NW_011357529.1:69341-83847 GCF_000735185.1 Notothenia coriiceps | reverse complement strand
ATAGTTTATTTAAGAGCTTAAATACACTGTGTTTTAAAATACAGTCATATGACCATATTTACAAAAATATAAAACAAAAGTATTTTTGTAATTATGATCATAAGACTGTTTATCAAATTAGGTAAGAACATTGAAGACTTTGTTAAAATTAGAAAGTTGCCTTAGGACTGCAGACAGGAATATAATATAGATCCTCTTTAAAACATTTTGTTAAGCTGCAATTTGAAAGGTGCTTGGATTAGAATGGCATTGTGATAACAGAGTGACATTAGTGATGGATAGAAAGATGGAATAACCCTCTTTGGATCACAGCGTTCCTGACGACGCGGAAGTTAGCTTCCGATTCAGAGCTTCCGATTCGGCGGTTAAGGGACATTTAATTTACAGCGCTGAGCGAACAATCCTCTGTGTGTGTGTACCTCTTAAATCGCTGCATAGCCGATTTATTTGGACTAGATGATCCCAGAGAGTCTAAAAATTCTTTATAACACAGTTTTAGATTTGTGAAACCTTTATTCTATTTGTGAAAATACAAAAAAGGGAGATTTCGCTGCATTTTTCGCACCTAGACCACATTAAACCTGGTCCTGATCTAAAAACACTATACCTACACTCATCAAACACAACATAAAAGGTTGCACAGGAAAGTGGTTCATGCAGGATTAAAAAAATAGGATAGTTTAAAATCACAATTGTAATCAGGAGACATGATACACAGTTTGGCAAATGACTGGGCTGCTGTGCAGGTATAGAGTATAAACTCTATGGATAATGGGGTAATGGGGATCATGTCTGCAGGCAGTTGGTAGGTCAGGGGAGTGCAAAGGTAGGAACACGATGAGGGCAAATGGTGGGAAGGAGAGGAACAGCAGGGTCTGAAATTATGGCAGGTGTTAGTGGCAGATCCATTAAAATAATTTCTATGTTGATAAATGAGACAAAGAATTGACAGAAAGCTTTTTATGAAAATGTCTATATAGCTCAAATGAAGAAAAAGCACACTAATAGCTGAATTATGGTTCTTCTAACACAGGCCACAATAACAGCTCTGGATAAAGTCGGAGGTATGCAACTGGCAGAAGCATTAGAGAAGATTGAGTGTGGCCAGTTAGAGGAAAAGCAAAAGAAAAACAGTCATTTTCTTTTGAAACAACAATTTCAAGAGTGTATTACCATGTTAACCATTTTTTTTTCTACTTTTGTTTTGAAGTGAAAAAGAAGACATGATAATGCAGACGAGAAATGAAATGGAGAGACATGGACTTCTGCAGTGACTTTCTCAATACAAATGTTGAAAAATCTAATTTCCCTCAGTTGCATTTTCACAAATAGAATTAAGGTTTCACAAATCTAAAACTGTGTTAGAAAGAATGTTTAGCCTCTCTGGGATAATCCAGTCCAGATTTGACGAGTGTAGGTATAGTGGTTTTAGATCAGGACCTGGTCTAATGTGGTCTACATGTGAAAAAAGCAGTGAAATCTCCCTTTTTTGTATTTTCACAAATAGAATAAAGGTTTCACAAATCTAAAACTGTGTTATAAAGAATGTTTAGACTCTCTGGGATCATCTAATCATCGGCTATGCAGCGTTTTAAGAGGTACACAGACGGAGGATTGTTCGCTCAGCGCTGTAAATTAAATGTCCCTTAACTTTCACCTTAACTGCCGAATAGGAAGCCAACTTCAGCATCGTTAGGAACGCTGAGATCCAAAGAGGGTTATTCCCTCTTTCTATCCATCACTAATGTCACTCTGTTATCACAATGCCATTCTAATCCAAGCACCTTTCAAATTGCAGTTTAACAAAATGTTTTAAAGAGGATCTATATTCCTGTCTGCAGTCCTAAGGCAACTTTCTAATTTTAACAAAGTCTTCAATGTTATTACCTAATTTGATAAACAGCCATATGATCATAATTACAAAAATACTTTTGTTTTATATTTTTGTAAATATGGTCATAAAAGGTGACCTATCATGCAAAATGCACTTTTGTACGTCTTTTATACATGAATATGTGTCCCCGGTGTTCCAGGGAACTCACCAAGTGTCAGAAAACACAACCCTCTCTCTTTTCCTCCGTACCCAAATCTCTTAAAAAGGGGCTGCAACGGATCTGATACAGACTGATCCTGTCACGGCTAGGCAAACCAGTATGAACCCAAAAGCACGACTCGACAAACAAAGTACAAATAAAAGTCTTTACTGAAAAAATAGTGACACTGTGAGTTCTCCGTAGAGGTAACAGGTTTCGATAACAAAAAACACTCTTATTAGGAAAAGGTTAACATAGTATCAAAAGTCAAAAAGATAAAGTCAATTCCAAAACCTCGGTTCTTAGCTCTTAGCGGATAACATGGACTCCACGCTGGCAGTCAGGCACATGGGACGAAATGAACTGGCAACAAGGCAAGGGAGACAGAAACTATATATAGGCAGGCTAAGGGGGAACAGGTGCAGACAATCAGGGCGGAGTCGACAATCACAGTGGAGGGAAAACACTCAAAGGGAGGAAGTGAGGTCATCTGCAACAAGAAGGAAAGGTTACTACAAAATAAAACAGGATACAAGACTGAACTTAAAACATTAACTTAACAGATTTTACGAGATATAACAGATCCAGATTTGAACACTTCTCTGACGTCACAGAAGGGGCGCTACGGCTATTGGGCCAACTCCACCAATCAGGAGGAGACAGCCACGGACATTGCCGTTCGAAAGCGCTGGAGACGCTGTAGTAAATATGCCAGGCCTGATGGTGCTGTTCTCACAGAATCAGCCCATGCAAAGACATTGTTAAATTGAGCGAAATGAGGAATGGCTAAAATGCATGATCTGTTTGGTATTTTGAAAAATAAAAAGTATAAATATGCCTTATATAGGTATGGTCCTACACTATATTATTCAAATATAGCATGATAGGTCCACTTTAAATAAACTATTTGGGCTGGGTGGCGCTCCATAGCTTAGGGCCAATATCAGACCTCAATCCATTATTTCCCCTCCTCCTCATTAGCATTCTGTGCGACTAGTGTGACTAGTGCATATTTGGGATCCACTAGTACTACTAGTGAACATTTTAAGCCTCACTAGTTCACTAGTGGGATTTAAATGTATCTCACTAGTTAACTAGTAAAGGGCAAAGGGTTCACTAGTTAACGTGTAGACATTTTGAGCCCCACTAGTTAACTAGTAAGGTCAAAAGAGGCGTCAACTAATTAACTAGTGAACCTTTTGCCTTTACTAGTTAGTGATTCTGGGTGCTACTAGTTAACTAGTGCAGATAAATTATGCCACTAGTTAACTAGTTCTGCTTCTTTTTTGTAACTAGTTAACATGTCAGAGCTTTTGCAGCGCACTAGTTAACTTGTAAGACTTTTAGGTCACTAGTACGGTCAGAGGGTCACTAGTTCATCTAAAAGCTTACAAGTTGGGACTTTGGTGCTACTAGTGCTGCTCCTGGCGTCACTAGTAAGGCTTATGTGGTAACTAGTCGGACAAAAGTGCCACTAGTTGCTGAAAAAGAGTGACTAATATAATGTTTTATTTAACTAGTAAAGCAGAGTGCCAAACTAGTTTGACCATATATCTAACAAGTGCAATCAAAGAGCCAACTAGTGTAGGCAGCTGCCGTCTGATATCAAGGATATGGAATAAATACTCAAATGGCTTGCCATATAAGCGAAGCCACGCTGAGGAGTGAACGTGCGACGTCCCCGGTGAACAGCATCAGGAGTTACATCTGTGAGAAAGAAAGGGGAACAGGAAGGGAAATGTAACGGGTCTAATTCAGATGACGAAGGGGGACAGGCAATGGGCGGAGTGGCATTAATTCAATTCCCCTCTAACAGTACTTTAATTTAATGAGGCACACTGTGAGCGCTCGGGTGAGTCTCTGTCTCACTTTGTCTGGAGCAAGGTCAATCTGCAAACACAAGGGCACGCAGAGGAAACAACAACAAAACAAAGCCAGATTACAAACCACCAACAGTTCAAACATGAAAAGCTGCAGTGGTTGCCCAGTATATCCAAATAATTAAACTATAATAGCAGACAGGTTGTAAACAATGTTTTCTGTGCAGAGAGTTGTAATAGCATTGTACCGAGCAGAGGAGCCGGCCAGATTATTAAACCGTGTTGCCACCTCCCCTGATGTGCTAACGTGTGACACTGCAAACATTGCTATCACACTCACAGTGAAGACAGCCAAGCAACAACAACACAGATCTCTTCCAAACAAACACACACACTTAGAGACTGTAACTCCAGCCTCTTGGCTTCACCACGTCCTTCCTGCCTCCATCTGTCTGTCACAACAGACAAGCACGACATTCCAGGCAGCAGTCGCCTGGCAACATGGCTTAGCCTCCGAACATATTTCCCAGTTTGGGTAAGATATACACTTTCAGCTACAGTGTTATTTCATTAGAACAGAGCGTGTGGGTTTGTGTTTCTGCATCTCTGTCTCCAGCCACCTGCTTTTATTGGAGCCTGCCCCCGGAGTGTTTGCTGGGGGAATATTAAAAAGACGACTGCCGTTGAACGGGATATTATAACATAATTAGCAGGGGTTCCGGGCTGGCACACTGCTCGAAAACAGATGGCCTGCTAATTCTATTAGCGCGGCAAAAATGGCCGCATAGCTTTTATACGCTCGGAGAGCATTGTGACCTTCAAGCCCCTGGACTTGGCCTTGTGCACAGACCCCCAAACTACTTTAAGGTACTTTCACTGACCCTGGACACCGTTTCTATAAATAAGCTATGTCTTGTACCATGGTCCCATATTATTCAGTGTTTATGTTTTGAGCTCAAATATACAAAGGTTCAGATACTTCTGTTACCTTGACTTTAGAATAAATCCTTGCTTTTCTCGCATGCCTCCAAGGTAAACAAATAATTACTTAAAATTGAAGTAATTAAGGGCCGGGTTTACCCACAGCAGAATGATATCAAAACCTTCGTTTACATACTCTTCAACACTCGTTAAGTATAAACCAAGCCTCATGTACACTAACCTATGCTAATATATGTTTTGAACATAGACTGTATGGTTTCAAATTGTAAGGTTTTAGTGAAAATGTATGTGTAAAGGAGCTAGTTAGTATAATAATGGACTAGATTAAAAGCTTGTAAACTGCCATGATGGTAACGTCTTTACGGTTGTTAAACGCCACCCCCATTTACTTTCATTTATCAAGACTTTTCTCAATTTTTGAACGCTTTTGAACTTAGATGCATGCAACAAAAACATTTTTTAACGAATACTAAGTAACATGTAATGAGATGTACTAATGATAATTTTGTGGGTAAAGTATTCATTATATTACAAATAAGTGCAGATAAAATGAAAAGCAATTTATTCAAGACATTTAAGTACTATTGATAAGTGTGGTAGAAAAATCACTAAAAGATGTATTGTCTGATTAGCTGTGAATGACCCTTTTGACAGCAGACATTTAAAACTGTCAAAGGAGTATTGGGATTTATCTCACTGATGGCATCACCTCAACACCAGCAGGATGTATTGTATGCGATGATGCTGTTTCTTGCTTTAATTGAATTCCCTGCAATAACACTGTTTATGTTCTTCATTTACTTTGGAGTATGAGCCGCAGCATAAATATCTGCCTTGTTTCAGTACTGAATATGAGAATATATATTTAAGTGTTATACTGAAAAGAAGAAGATAACAGAGGCTATTTTTGCGTAGGCATATTCTCTCCAATAACGAGCATAGAAAACTTGTGGAAGTAAATCATGATTCTTGCATCCATCAAATGACTTTTGATCATATACTGCATATGTATAAATGTGGAAAAAAAGGAAACTAAGCTGTAACCGCATTGCTTCATCTATTTAGCATAAAAATGGGCAGAAGAATTAAACATTTTGCCGATGTCACTCCTGGTTCTTAATATATTTTCATCATCTCCCTTTTCTTTAGTTGAACATCCTTTTGGCCTCAGAGACATTAGAAACACTGCAGCTCTGAAATGTTATCAGAGCATAAACCGTTACACATATTACATTTTGGAATATTAAAAATATCATCTTTTCACAAAACCACATTGAAGACTTATCAATGTTTTTTATCAGCAGCAGTTTGGTTATTACTAAAAGTATTGGAATACATCATTTGATGTATAGGAGACGCACTGAAGCAGCTTAATGTCTGACTGGGCACATCCAGATCTCTGCTCCGTCCCGAATACTGACAGGAGCCTCAGCCTCCGACTGTCATTCTCACACCCACTCACTTTTCATCTTTAGCTCGGCCCTGACGTTCTCCCTCCCAGGTTTCAATATGCCGTCCTTCATCCTTCATTTCTCAGAAGATTCCATTTACCTTTTCTCTATATATTTCACTGACACATTTTCCAGCCCTATTTCGTTCTCTTTCAATCGGCCCCCCATCCATCCCTTTGCTGTCCCTCTCCCTCTGAAGCAATCATTCTTCTTCCTTTATTTCTTTATTTACATGACACCAAGGTTCTCTCAGAGGCAGGAGCGTATGGCAGAAGGCAGGCTTTTAAAAAAACGGTTCAGGTTTTAATATCTTCCCCTTGCTTTTCATCACAACCCAAGAGCTTCATAGCAGAACTAACAGTTCGCTCGTAATCACATTGTCCCTCTGTAAATATCATTGGCCCAGCCTCATCTTTATTTTATTACCCTTTCTATCGCTAAAGACCCCCAGTGTGGATTAATATCGCTTAGGCTTGAGAGGCCAGCCCACGTCAGTATCATACCCTCGACCCCTGCCCTGCACAAAAAAAATGCATGTGAAACACAAAGGACTTCTTCGTTATGGCATAAGATCCAAAGCAATACTTTGGTTTACATTCAGTCATATATCAAATACCAAGAACATGTAATAGACGTTAAAAAAAACGATTTAAATGGTAGGATAAAGAGCTTTGTTTTTAAAAATTAGTGTTCTAAAGAATCATTTGAAACACATGACATGTTAAAGCTGGCCCAGTCTGTAAATGTGCAACTTTTGTTCCTTTTTGTGCCTTGACAATTAAAAAAAATCCCTCCAAACTATTACAGAGGAGGTACATTCTGCTCTGTCTTCTACTCAATTTACAAAAAAAGGCAGAGACCCAAACATTGGCAGGTATTTTCATCTTTCTGTGCAAGAAAAACACACAATTTCTTGGATGAGTTGACTGCCGGCTAAGTGGCGGTCGCTCAGCAGGCAAAGCGAGCTGTCAACGAATTGGAGAGTTGGCAGTGCGATTCCTAACTCTAAAGAAAGACTCTTAAGCAGCTAGCCGCAACCAATGTATGACTGTGAATTGTGAATGGACTGCATTTATATTTCATATCGCTCTTTTTCTAGTTTCTGGTATTACTTAAAGAGCTTTTACAACCCAAGGAGGCCTTCAGCCATTCACACATGCATTCATATAGAAGCAGAGGCCTCCATACAAGGTGCCACCTGCTCACCAGGAGTGATAAGCATTCACAAACTCACACAATCATGGCTATTCCATCTGGAGCAATTTGGGGTTTAGTATCTTGCCCAAGGACGGTTCAATGTCATGTTGACCGCAGGGGACAGGGAGAAGTTAAAACCTTGTTATAGAAGGACTACATGTACATCACAGCAGTATGTCATCCCTATTTTTATCCCAATGTTCTTGCAATTAGAGCTACAATGGTACAATAATGAAGGCCAATATATATAGGTAATATTGGCTGATAGCATATCCTCTGTATCAGTGTTCATGCTGTGTTGGCTGTTTACAAAACTACTATTGACATATGTATGTATTCCCAATTACAACTTGCATTTAGTGTATATAAATATAGTAATTTTGCAACAATTTTTTTTAATATAATACGGTAGTTCTGTAACAGTTTTAAAGAATATAATAATTTTAAAAAGATTATAGTTATAAAAACAACAATAAAAATGTTTTAAGTGCAGAGAAAATGAAGTAAATGTTAAAGCTGCATGAGAAATAAAGAGAATGTACTTGCTATGAGGACACATATCAAACTTCCAAAACGAATTAAATTAAAACAGACAAATTCAATGAAGGATGTAAGGAGTTATTATTAAATTAATGTATTAAAATTAGTGTGAATAATTAAAAAAAAAGGTTCAAGAGATTTATGAAGACTATTTCATGACATAACCATTTCTAATGGGGACAGTCACAACATAGGTCGGGTGGAGTGTAGACACTAGTGGGATTGGAAGAGTCCCAGCTGAAGATCTGGATAGAAGGGGTGAAGGAACGTATTATTAAAGGTAAAGTAAAGTGATGATTAGCATATAGATATTGTGGCAAAAGTAATCTGATTGGATATATAGATGTTGAACTGAAAAAAAAGCATGAATCTTCTAAAATGTAAAACTCCCAAAAATTACCTAGAATGTATTTAAATGTACACAGTACCATTAATATGAAAAGCTACACCTTTATCCTGATTGACAGGTCCCTTCGTCGCCCTAATAGATAACCTGCTTTATCGTTTATTTGACTCTCAATTGTAACATCATTTACAAAATGCTCATGCTATATTGAGGCAGACTTGAAACTAGACATTGAGATAATGAAGTCAACAGGAAAATGTTTACTGAAGTTAAATCAAATGAGTAGTAGGGTCTTTTTTTCATAGACTTGAATACAACCAGACTTCTTTTTGCAACGAATGGCCCCCTACTGGCAATACAAAAATAAAATGCAGGTTTAAGGTGCTGTTGCATTAACTTTACTCGTGATAACAAGGACTCACACACCTCAGGTGTGAGAAGAATGTCTGATGATATGAGCTCGGACCCATCAGCTCACCTGGGCGATCAGGGAATTCAGCATTGGAGGGCTATCAGCCTATTGAAGAATTCATGAGTTCCTGAAAGAAACTCAAGCAAAGACTAATTCCCAGAGTCAGCTGGACGGAGATCTTTTACATCTAATGTTGGCTAATGGCATTGTGATGGACCAACACTCCTTACAGTGATCTTTCAGGTATGCTGGGGGTTTAAATCACTTCCGCATTAGCTTCAGTTCTCAGACCCGAAAGTATCCCCTTAGCCGCCCTAAAAGTGCAGCCTTATATTCATGAGCAATTCAAAAACACCTGACTCATGTGCATAACAATCACTAAATAAATAACAAAAATGCACACACACATTTTTTTCACACTCTGCCTGAACTTCCTCAGAGGCAGAACAGATGTTTTGTCCAACAGAGATCTGGGCTGCCTCTTTTTCCCTTCGGCACAGAGTGGGGAAAGAAGAGGAGAGAATAGTAGGAACAAAGTAGAGAATTCCCAACAGACTCAATGTCAGCTGTTCCAAATAGTCCGTCAACAGCAGCTTCTAACATACTAATGGCTCGCATACACAGTGTGAATAATACAAGTTCATGCGTCACAAGTTTGTTGTCATGAGAAGTGTGAAGATCCCTTTGTGGAGTCCTTCATCACAGTCTCTCCCCACTTCTTCTGCTTTAAAGTGTGCATCATGTCGTCAGCTGTTTATTAACGAAATCCCACCGGAGCCTCACATGCAACTCACAACTCACTGATTTCTGCAGCCAAGGACTGATTCAACCTACTTTCCATGCAGCCAGTTTATAAAACCATCCCCCCTTTTTCCTGGGAAAAGTCCTCCCTGTATGTATACGGGCAATTATGTGTTTAATTCTGTATGTCATGTTTGGAGTAAGAGGAAGAAATTGGGAATTTGCTGTGCTAAAAAAAAAAAGGCTGCACCGAAAGAAAATCAAGCAATATTCCCAGAGTTACAAGTCGTGAGAAGTACTTTTTTACAGCTTTAATCTATGGTGGAATATATATATATATGCTCCAGACAGACTGCAATTACACACTTTAAATTGGCAGCAATGGTGCACAGCTACATATTGTACAAGACAGCATGCTCATAGTCATTAGCTGGAGAGACAGCACATTGATGATTATTATTCCCATCATTGCACACGCACCTTTGTGCAGCTACTGTAATAGACTCATTTATTTATTCACTTTGGATTTCAATAAGTCTTAGTTCATTAACACACCACACATCAGGTGGAGTCACTATTTTTGGATCTAAATAACACTGGCCATGGATGCCTCAGAAACACATGTAAAGTACTTTCTTGTTTACTGTGAAGCACTCTGAATATTGTTTTTCACATAAAGTTTATCATCAGTGTCTTCATATAAATCCCATTAATGTACCTTGTATAGAAACACATCCATGCAATTTATTTTCATATGAAACCACCAGTAAACAGAAAACACCCACGCCATGCCACTCTGGAGTGATATGGCTGGTTGTTTATTGCTATTTAATTCCGCAATTCTTTTCAATTATAATCTTGATATGAAAAATTAAATATCAACTCTAAGGTCAGGCATTCATGGCGCAGATGGTTATAAAGAGATCTACACTGAGAAGTGAATAACTGCTATCATGCTAAGATGTAAAACTCAATGTACACAGAAACAGTCAGGGCGAGTAATTGGCCCATTTGTTGCAGAGATATTCATATTTCCCCAGATGAGAAATAACCAGAGCACAAGAGAGAGCGAGAATGAGGGAGAAACAGAGAAAGAAAAACTTGCAAAACCCTACAAGTAAAGATAATTGTCAAGTGCAGTGTGGGGGAAATTGGCAGATTGAGGAAGAATAAGTGGGAGAGGCAAAAATCCTTTGCATTTTAATGAAGGTCTAGAATTGAACGTAAATAACGAAAAGGAAAAATAAGTGCATAAACATAAAAAAGGCAAGGAAAACCGCATCGGATTTTGATCGAATTCTAGGTGAGTGTGTGTTTGTGTGTAACCCTAACACACATGTGACAATGAAGACTGACACACAAACTCACCTCACTCAGATGTGAGCTGAATGTGTGATAAGTTGAGCTCGGACACATCAGCTCACCTGAGAGATCTGGGACTTCAGTAAAGCAGGACTACCGGCCGTTTGAAGAATTCATGAGTTCCTGAAAGAAACGTCTCTTAAGCAGAAAGTATTTCACAGAGTCAGCTGGACGGAGATCTTTTACAACTAATGAAGGGTAATAGCCAGGGTATGCATAGGGCCTGTTTGTGTGTGTGTGTGTGTGTCACATCCACATTTTCTTTTTTAATGAAAAGCCATCGATACCTTTCATTCCATTTTCATTGTTGAAGCCTCTTCAGGCTCCGCATCGGCAGGCCTCTCCCTCGGTCTGGGGCTGTCAAACTCGACCCTAACGCAGCTAAAAGTTGTTCCGTTCACGTTGTCATTTGTAGACTCCTTCGCTTCTTTGCTTGTGAATCTAAAAGCTGCGAGGCTTGGCTGTTTTCGTTTCACCATATTTTGTATTTCAAAGTTAAAAAAATAACCATAGCAACGTAAGTAACGTAAAGAATGCAGCGCCACCACGTACATATAGCAACACCCAGAAATATTCACAAATATACAACAAATATTCATAAACTGCAATGAACAATGACTATTATTTATTTCAAGAAATGTTATTTACAGAAACTCAACATTTCTAATATGTGTGACACATATGCAAGATTTTTTTGGGCTCCCCCCATTTATCTCAAAGTCGGCCTTCAGGGGAGCTCCCCCCCTCTTTAGGGGAGCTTTGGCTCCCCCTGGCTCCCAACCATTTTGAACACTGCTTGTGAGGTCCCTCACAGATAATTCATTCCTAAGTCCCACTGCACACAAATCTATTCTTTAATAATTTGCCTTTACCCCAACCCTTACCCTGACCTTTGTCGATGCAACCCTGTCTCCTCCATACAATGAAATTGCTATCTTGATTACGTTTTGATGGAAACATATTTTACACTGCCATTTAAAACAACCGTTTATTGCTATATATTGAAACAAAACAAAAAGTAAACTCTGTACATGAAAAGGGTCGCTGGTAGCTACAGACAATTAAAGATGTAGCATCATGCAGCTCATTATTTTGGTTTAAAGACTGTCAAATGGTAATCCACCTACAATACCTGTCCAGACACCTTTATGTGTCACTGGAGCATATATAGCTGCTAAAGAGCAAAACATTCATTTTATCCAATCGTTTTTGTAGCTGGCGAAGCTCTATCATGGGTCAGAGATTGGTGTGTTTTGATTTCATTTGGCAAAACGTTTATTTTTACCATTCCAGACATGCTGTGGTTGTCGTCTAGAATTTCAATCAGTTTTGAGAAACCTTGCTCAGATATTCCATCCACTGGGAAGTACTTTATACAATACACTTTATCTTACATGTTCTTGTGTCATTACAGCTAAACTGCTTTGTGTAGACTTTTACGACTCGCCCTTTACTTAGTGGTAGAGGCTCGTGGGGAGAGCCGCAACATAAAATAAAACACAGCAAACACGCAGCATTTAACGGCGATCATTTATTTAGACACAACCGTACTCACATGGCCAACCGGCAAATGAACAATGGGGCTGGAGGACAGGAAAAATAAACTAAACTAAAGGACGAAGGGGGCCTGGGCCAGCCACACCATGGGCCGTAGGACCCAGAGCTTCCCTCCGCTACCCAGAGATCTAACAAATCCCTGTGGCAAAAATAAAGCCGTGAAAACCTACACTACCTGGTCCTCCAGAGTAGCCTACATAAAGAGACAAAGTCACACAAGGAATCTACAGATCCTAAACAGCAGAAAGAGGTAGTCCACGGACAAAGTCTTCCGGCATCAGGATAGGGGAAGAGGCCTCTTCTCCTCCAGCTTCTCCTTTTTAAGTCCCCAGCTGAATGTAATTAGGACACCTGGGGGAGGCGGAGCCAGGGGCGGACCAGGTGTGTCTGCGCAGCAGGGAGACAGAGAGACAAACAGGAGGGGAGCACGTAACATCCCCACCATAAGTTAGTGATTTTTTATTTTTTTTTACACACAACAATCAACTTAGTTAACAAACGTGCTCACGACTACGTTTGTCTTTAGGGACCACTCAGTTCACATCCTGAACAGACAGACCCCAGTCAAACACACACAAACACTGCAACATTGTAAGACCAGTGACACCTCAAAGTGGTTTAAAGCCAGAACCATAGCCAGTGCTTCCTTTTCGACGGTGGAACCAACGGTGGAACACACCCACTGGTGGGGATTGAATGTCCCGGAGCGGTACGACACAGGGCGCTCCACTTCACGATCAGCTCCAATATATCTGCACGCTGCGCATCAGGCAAGTGTGCCAAATGAGACTCCATATTGACCAGAGTCTCCGCAGCGATCGGGGCCTCCGAGGTGACAGGGGTGTCACTTTCAGCACTGGACAGCGCCTCCACACAGGCAGCGACAGGGTTATGAACAGCCCCAGGGCTTATCATACCTGATTTCCCAACCTAACGCCACGATGGAGGGTCCCTGATCGGTCTGTCCCATTCCGTAGCCGTAAAGATTTCGCGGGTGACTGCCACCGCATTCACTCCCGGCTTAACGAGCACTCTGCCACCGGCTAAATCATTCCCCAAGACCAAATCTATCCCTTCAATGGGAAGACATGGCCGAACCCCGACAGTTACCGGACCTGTGACCAGATCTGACTCAAGATGAATATTATGCAATAGCGAACCCACACACTGCATACCAAACCCCCTCACAAGAACACCCGAACCCACAGCAGACTCCTCAGCCGTCACGGGGAAATAACATCATAGGGTAAATATTTATTTTGCCAATAAGTCGTTGGGAACGTTACAACCCTAAAAATAAAAACCAACCAACTGAGTCACTCGACCAGTAAAAGTTTTCATCGAGTGGTCGGTTTTTTCACCACCCGTGGGACAGACTAATATCGTCCAGTTTCGACGGTCAAAAACGCACGGATACCTTGATACGGTCTCCGGATAGCAGTCTCGCAAGGGCATAAGATTTTTTTTTACTGAGACCCAATACACCTCAACCGGACATCTTTTCTCATGACAAACTAGCTACCACGAGCAGCTGCCCCCATTCTAGATCTCCTAGACTCTTGCAACTACGAGTACTTCTCAATTTTTGACAAACTGACTGTCTCATCGGTGTATGGAGTTAGCTCGTGTTCGGACATTTTGACAGACTGCGACGTCAAAACCGCTTGCCACAAACGAGAGTGAAGTGTTAGACACAGAAGTCACTTCCCCCAATCCCAACGTCCGGGACAAACCACTGTTGTTCTAGTCCCTTTCGTTAGGAGGCGATTGAACGGCAATGTCCGGTCGTCCAGTCTCTTACACACCTCTTTTTGTCGTCTCCACTTTAACCCCTGGCTCCCTATCGGTCACACAATAAAGACGTTCTTTTCTCCAGTATACAACCGTTTTAACAATACGAAACGCCCTACCTCCTCTTCGGAAATTTCTGCCAAGCGAAACCACTCATGAAGTTTTCGGTCCCAGAGAGTTTAGTCTTGACATTCAAAAACGAGGCAAAGAGTACCTTTCCTTACCCACAGAAATGGCCCCCTTCTTATTGTCCCAAGGTCACTGGTAAAACTCCCTATGTCGTCGAAGCGTTAGGAAAATACTACTCCCAAAAC
>NW_011357529.1:58478-69296 GCF_000735185.1 Notothenia coriiceps | reverse complement strand
TTTGTATTAGTTGACTGTTACGAGTTGCCCGACAAAAATTTATTTTCCGTGCAAACAATTTATGTCTTGGACTCAAAAAAGTTGTCCCTTATTAATTATTCTTGTAACTATTGTATTTTATTAGGATAAAAATAAATAAAATAAAAGGACGTTATCAGAGAACAGGTGTGAGGTCAGGTCAACCACCGCCAAGGTACAGTGATGGTTTAGCTACGCGGTGGGACGGGTAGCATGACGCCGTACACGGCGTCTGGCCAGGCGGTATACCTCTTGAGTGCGTGGCGCGTGTGGTGCGTTCTGTCGAACTGTGTCACCGAAAACCTTTTCGACTTTTATTTTGGCTCTCTCTGTACTCAATTAACAATAATGTTGCACCTGAAGTGATAAAAATTGTTGAGAAAAATAACCCAAGAAAATAAACCCCAAGTCATAGTAACAGTCTTATTCACTTCTTTACTTAAATTGAAGACAATCTGTCGATAGTATGACTTAGTTTATACATGACACTTACATACGTTTGACATACCGTATAACCGACAGATTGTCTTTCAATTTTAGGTAAAGAGTGAATAAGGGCTGTTATATGTAATTGGTTTATTTTCTTGGGTTATTTTTCTCAACAAATTATTATCACTCCAGTGCAACAATTATTGTTATTGAGTAGAGAGAGAGCAAAATAAAAACTCGAAACGATCTTAGGTGACATACGTTCACAGGTAGAACCAAGGCGACTCAGGGCCTGGTAGAGTCGGTGTACGCGTCATGGCTAGCCCGTCCCCTGCCTAGCCCATCACTGTCGCCATTAGTGGATGTTCAACCAAAACGGTTATTTGTCGTTTCTTCTTCACTTCAAGGGTCGAGAAAGACTAACCTAGCTCCTCCGCAGAGCAGCGCTAACCAAAAGGAGAGACACAAGGGCTTATTTTCTACACACACTAGAGGTGTGATAGTAGGTAGTAGACACACAGACCTATTTGGTAGACTTACTGAGACAACGAGAAAAAAAGGCCTCGCGAAATGGAGCCTGATATCCTTCGATCGAATCCGTACGATCGACCTTGTTGCAATCATGTGATCAGTTCTTACCTCTCAAACACTTCTCTCTATTGACACACAAACTGCCTCAAACGTCCTTTCCATAGATTATTTGTACTATTTTCAGGTTTACACGACAGCAACTTCGTCGCTGAGTGATCGACGACGACTTCTCTATAAACGAGACAAACTTGGTTTGCTGCTCGTTCGTCGCTCCTTCCGGTCGACAGAGAAAGGTGTTCTCCTCTTGCTCTCTGAGAGGTCTTTGATGACCTGCGACCAAAATGTCGGAGTCGAAGCCTATGTTGTCTCGTCACGTCAAGGGAAATGAGATTACTGTGTGGAAATTTCGTCTTTTTTATCAACATATTAGATTACACACGGATTAACATGACAAACAAGGATTTTCAGTTTCATATCTGTAACTGTTTCACCACTGATAACATATTTCTGGAGGAATACAAGCTCCATGTCCGCTTCGTCTCCGAGCAGCAGTTCACACGGTAGTGAGTAAACAGTTCATAATATCGTGATAGTTCAGACTGGACTATCATTCAATGAGTAAAAAGGCTTGTTTGAGGCGCGTTGCGGCTCGCCTCGAAAGTAGACGAGAATAGCCGATCGCAGCCGGGGAAGGTCTCAAAAAGCTCGCCTGAAGTCGGACAGCTCCGAGTCGGCGTCGGCTTCTTCTTCTTCTTCGCCTTCTTCTCTCGGTTTTTTGGCGGATTGCAAACAACTTTAAGGTGCACACCGCCACCTCCGGAGTCGGCTTGACTCGGTTTGCATTTATAAAGAATGCACACATGTGTTTAATCGTTAATGTCAGATATGTACTAAGTAAATACATTTGTTCCTGCTCAAGATTAGATTCAACGTTATTGCACATATTACAGGTACTGAGACAACGAAATGCAGTTTAGCTTCTAACCAGGAGTGCAACAAGCAGTAAAGTGAAAAGTAATGTACACAATCTACAGAATCAAAATATTTAGACATGAATTGAATGATTAAATAAACAGTGAGGGGTATGAATCACACCTAGATATACACAGCAGCCTGTGAGCAGTATGAACAGTGTGTATGAATATGCTAAGATATATAAAGTATGAAAACGGTAAGCAGTGAAAGTATAGTATAAAAAATGGATATTAATTTCATGATGATAAACATTGTGGAACAATGATGAAAAATGTTAATGGAAGGGGCGACGTAAAACTGACACAAAACAACAACAAACTTTTGCCGAGCCAATTGGAGAGTTTCATCACCAGCACGTGGTAAAAACCACCAATGAGCACTCAGCTCGAGATACCAACTGCGCCGCCTCGCCGCGCCTCGCTCTCAAGGCTGCGGGCGTCTGTCCCGCGAGATTTCAACGTCTCATGTAGGCGAGCCTCCAGAGCAAGTCGACTAACCATCATGCAACGCACTAGCAAGACGTTGATCGCAACTCCGCAGGTCTCGCTTGTCTCAAACAAGCCTATCATATCACGATAGTTCAGACTGCACCGTCATTCAGTGAGGAAACCGTTTTTTCATTCAAGCACATATAGGCCTATTAATTTTATGTATACAAAAAGTAATTATCCATTTCAGAATAATACATATATGGTTTATAATTATTGATAATTAAAGTGTTCTCTGGTAAAGGTGCAGCTAGTTTTAATAACTGTGTACTGCAGGGTAGCTTGTGAATTTACTCCAAGTGGAACTAAAGTCTGATTTAACACTTGATTATATTTGACATCATTCATCCACATCTGTAAAGTAACTAATGGTATTACATACATGGAGTGGAGGAAAAGTACAGCATGTACCTCTGAACTGTAGTGGAGTAGAAGAACAAAGTAGCAAAACATTGAAATACTTAAATAAAGTACAAGTATCTCAAAATTGTGCCCAAGTATAGTACTTGTTGAGTTTATGAACTTAGTTCCTTTACACCATGTGGCTATAAAGATAGAAAGACTTAAGCCTTGCACAGAGGCATGAAAATACATTTTNCGTGCTCCCCTACTGTTTGCCTCTCTAGGCTTGTTTGAGACGCGTTGCGGCTCGCCTCGAAAGTAGACGAGAATAGCCGATCGCAGCCGGGGAAGGTCTCAAAAGAGACCTTCCCCGGCTGCGATCGGCTATTCTCGTCTACTTTCGAGGCGAGCCGCAACGCGTCTCAAACAAGCCTAGAGAGGCAAACAGTAGGGGAGCACGTAACTGACAGAGCAGCATCTCTCCACTTAACAAACATATTGTCACAGGTCTTAAACTGTAGATCAGACAAAGACGAAAAGTACAAAGACACACACACACGCCCACACGCATCCACATCCCATACATCCATCCACATCGGTACATATCCCTAAACCTCAGAAGGTCAATACTGTGGGTGTCTGCCTGTTTCCATGACGCTGCCCAGAGTCTTCACTACATTTGACTGCCAATCAGGAGACAAAAGACACACAGGATACACACACACATGCACACAGAGTTGAGTCTGTTCCCTTTGTTGTATAATATTAGCGTGCAGTACGACTATCTGTCAGTAATCTGGAGATGTAGCAGGAAACTCAGCAGTACCTCATCTGAGCAAAACTTGCTGATTAGCGCCGGAATTATCCTATTAACAGAAATGATTTCACAAGCTTCAGCATACAAATGAGTCACTTACAAAAGTTTCATCTGATACTGGTGCAAAACGTATTAAATCATTTAATCGTGCGATTAAAGTGGGCTAATTTGACAAACCAGCACTAATCAAAAACGACAATAGGATAGCCTCAAGGCCCAGGCAGGGGATGCAGGCTCTCGTTTATTTATATATTTTAATAAGACCGACTGTAGGGACAGAAAGGAGGAATTTGAGACAACAAAACAGCTCAAACTTTATGCATTTAGGAAGAGATTGGAAGGACACAACATGTATTGAAATGTTTGCGGGTGTGTTTGTTTTCCACGTAAGTCAGAGCTAAGCAGCGAGGCGATCAGAAAGGCACAACTGCTGCCTGGTGAAGCAGACACACATGCTCAAAACAACCTGAGACCCAGAGATGATAACACTGGATGTAGTGGACTGTGATTAATCAGTGACAGCTAACCACTAATTACAACCACCAATCAATTACCTCAACGCTCATTATCTAGTCAACACACCACCTGGAGAGCACTAATGCGCTTTACTTGCTGTGGGCAGAATCAGCATATACATGTCTTTAGAAACCACTGAATGGAAGGCGTGGAGCTGCAAGGAAATGTGGTCAGTGCGTCTCATTATTTGTGTTCGGAACAAAATCAAGTGAATAATCCCGAATATGTATTAATGCATTGTGTATTTATAATGGAAGAGGAATATGCAAACATGTGTGTGGTGAAGAGGAAAATCTTCGCCGTGGCCAGAAGCCTCCAGCCTTCGCTTTACATTTTGAGCGAGACTAAAGATTAAAGCTCCTCTCCCAGCAGCTCTCTAACAGAGCACAACCCAATTACACCTCGCCGGACCTGCACTACGAACCAAGGGGGAAGAAAGACGGAGACGGAGAGAAGAGAAAGAGAGAGACCAAAGGCAATGAGGGAGGGATGACTGGTTATCAAAAAAAATGAAAGACAACTATGGACGAGGGAGGACACTGAAAGAGAGATAGGCTTGAAGGAGGGGTGAGAGTGATGGGTAAGCGGAGTTGGAGGATGAGTGCAATGCAAAGGAAGGTGTTAAGAACAGTGAGCAAGGAGGAAATTGGATTGAGAATATAAGAGGTAAGAGGAAAGCAATGTCAGACGTCTCCTCAGGGCATCAAATACTGCAGTTAAAAGGCACGGCGACCCCGTATTGGCAGAAACCATTTGAAAACTTCATAGAGTTCAATGCATCATCCTGCATGACGTCAAGACGTCCTTGTATATTTTTCCCACTCAGGCAGATATCCGGTCAAAATAAAACCAACTTTTAATTCCAAAATTCAGCCAGAGGACATCATTTGTGAAGGAATCAACTCTACGTTTTCTTGACTGAAAAATTGTATTTCTATGCGCTGAGTGGCTGTTATTTCCTCTCCTTGTGGCTACAAACATGGAGCGGAACATAAACAGTTCATTCAGTTTTCTCTGCTTGTCAAAATGCAGAAAATCTGAAGGCAACTGAAGTGAATCACTAATTTAAATAGAAATTAATAAGGTATGTTAAAGAGAAGCAGTTGAAATCAATTGAGACGCACTATCACAAAATAGCTCAGATTGCACATTTGGTAGATATTTGTTTGCTGCCAATGACCAGACCCAGCACCAGGATTTAATGTTGGCCGATGAGGCGGTATAGCCCTCCAGCATGTCGAAGGCTGACTAGACAAGTGTAATTTGACATGAAACCAAGACTGCCTTATGTAGTATAATGTTCAGAAACATCTTCTTCAAAGCCTTTAAAAATATTCGGAGTAATTATAAAGTTGTTTGTAACTATCAAAGAGTTTGACGCAACAAACCGTCCAGGCAGAGATGGAGACGAGGGGAAAAGATGAAACAGGTGAGAGATTAAAAGTCTGCTGTCTCTCAGACTACTTCTATCTTGTAGCAGACACTCTTAACACAGAGCAAGTGGAGTTTATCAGGTCTGCTGTGGGTGACGGATGATGTTAGTTTTTGGAAGCCAACGCCAATTCATCACAAAAGTTGCAAGCTTGCTTCCTTTTAAAAAAAATTCTTGGCAGGATGGAACATGATCTGGACAAACATTTCGTTCCCAGGTGCTGACGATGTTATTTTGTTTTACACTTGGTCTGGAGGACTTTCTACAGAGTTAAATATTTGTTTTTCTATCCAACATTTTGATATAATTTTAATATCTCATCTCATCAAATACAACACTGGAATCTCTTTATGGTTGTGAAAAAGACAACCATTGCAGTGTTGATCTCTTTAGAGCACTGACAGTGTAACACACACAACTGTTCACACTGTGAGGTGTGTGGTACAGTCGGTGTATGTGTGTGAGTAGAAAAGAAGACCTCCTCCCCCCCTCTGTGCCAGAGGCAGGCGAGGTAAAAGGCTAAATAAATAAGGCATAGCTGTGGGGGTCGCCGAGCCGTGACCTTTCGGCCCATTTGCTCTGGGACGAGTGCAGCCTCAGCTAGCTGTTCTGAAAAACTCCGGAGGGTGAATTTTAATCAGCGGCGTGCCGATGGCCGAGGCAGTGCATCATGCTTAACGAGGCTAAGAGAGGGCTTTCATTTACCCATTTGCAGGTAACAAATGGACCACAGTGCTCATAAGACAACCCTTGTTTCCCTTTCGCTGTAATGCCCTTCAGGACCTTTCCTCTTTCTCTCTCCTTGTCCAGATTTCACCCTGCCTCACTCAGTATACTATTTATTTGGTTTCTATTCTTGTTCTTTTTTCCACTGTTGTTTTTGACTTTTCAAACAGCATTTAGTTTTATTTTGTGAACAGCAATTTCAGCTTGTGCCCTAAAAACATTTATCTGGGCAAAGGCTCTATCAATCAGCTATATATCTGCTTTACATTCCAGTTTATTGGGTACACCTTAACAATCTAATACAATCCAATACAACTGCCCTGCAAACAGTCCTGCCTCTAATGTAAAGGTTTTGTTGGCACTTTGTCAGAGAGGAGTTGATTCAACTCTGTGGTAAAAGCTGAATCCAAACACTAGTGGTTGGTGGTGTGGGATTAGACTGTATTATCCTGAAATGAGTTTTCTAATATGCTGTCTGAAACAATGTTCTCTCTTTAGGTCTCAAACAGCCAAAGAACTTGGATAGATAGATAAGCAAAAAAAAAGTGTTTATTTCATAAATTCAATTTACAATGAATAAAACTAAATGTGTCATTTCACCAGCTGTATACTGTGTGGAGCAGGTATGTCCCCTGCTTCTTTTACATGCTGTTTTTTGCTTTCTTTTAACAGGTTTAGTGATCAGTGACATAGCATTGTTCTGTGGGTTTGTATTTGGGTTTTAGGTCTGTCACTTTAGTCCAGGCTAAAATATCTCAATTGTAATATTTATACATTTAACAAATGTGTTCAGGCATTCATGGTGAGGATGAAGCCCACTGCATTGAGCAATCCTTTTATATTTTTTCGACAGCCCCTATGATTTGATTGGCTTGTGTCACTCTACTGCTTATTCGATTGCCCCCATGTTTAATTTTTTGTAAAATGTCTCATCAACTATTAGGTAAATTGCTATTTAACCTGTAACAAATCTTTTTGGTGCCAATACATAAATCCTTTGCTTTTTAGATAATTGTACTTTTAGTTTAGTGCCACCATAAGATCATACATTTTAGTTGTCCAATATTGTGATGACCAAATTGCAAAACTAATGGCATTCCCCTGTATTAGTATTTTTTGCATTCACTAATCATTTAACTACTGTCTTGGAAACAAATTGGCCAGAGAGATATTAAGGCTCTACTCTACTCTCATCCCCCATATTGCAAGCTTCCATGCCCTGGTCCATTTTCCTTCAGCTCTCTTTGGGCAGGATTAATACTCCAGATGGAGATGGGTAGTAAAATATTCCCCCAAGTAAGAACCCAATTTAATTTGGATACACACTTTACATTTCACTTTTGTTAACATTTCCAAAAAAAGGACACTTGTGCAGCATTAATGTTACGTTCGAATAATTGGGAAAATGTATTCCCAGCTGGGAAAA
The DNA here is from genome assembly GCF_000735185.1 of Notothenia coriiceps. Taxonomy (NCBI): domain Eukaryota; kingdom Metazoa; phylum Chordata; class Actinopteri; order Perciformes; family Nototheniidae; genus Notothenia; species Notothenia coriiceps. Next base: position 61,596 of record NW_011357529.1, on the reverse strand, counting down.
TTCACATGAACGCCTCATCAAGTCGGAAACAGCTATCAAGGTGTTGTGAAATGCTCTGAGCAATAAAATAAAATGCATGTTCTTTGTAGCAGCCATGTTGTTTCCACATTATGACTTCCACTGAAGTTGGAAAAACAACTTCCAAACAGACAATGGGACTATCTCAGGAGCATGTAGATACACCATTGGCATTACCGCCATAATTACAACCGTTCTGAAGTACAGGAATAATTATTTAATAAAAAGGTACTTTATATAACCCTTTTTTTTGTTGCTATTTTACTTTGAAATACACAGTCTGTTAGATACCAATATATAGATTACACTTCGTACAACAATGTGAAAGAAGACACATTCATTGCAGTTTCCCTGTGGCCTTGGTGACATTTTACAACATCCAGCTACGTCTCTCCCTCTCTATCCTTCCCTTTGTTGCTGGAGTCTGTCCTGATGAGTTCAACTCCATCACTCCTGGCTCCACAGGTCTCATTACTGCACGGACAGTGGGGAACATTCTAATAAACAGATGAAGATGACACTTATACAGCCTGTGCATGCACACACACAAACACACACAACCTTGAGAAAAGATTACTCCAGGGATGTGCACAAAATAAAAACCTTTCACTTGATTATTTCAGGAAAAATAAATCACAGCCCTCATACACACACTCCAACCTCGGAGCAAACAGATAGATAACAGCCCTCCTAGTTAAGGAACAAAATGGACACAGGCACACACATGCACATTTAAACACACACTCAAATAATGAACCACATGCACCTTCCTCTGTTGCGCTGTGCACAATAAGTCTTGCTTCATTAAAGCCAAATCTCATCCACTATCAGTTTACAACCACAGAAGTCGTTTGAACCACCGGGGAAATACAATTCCATTCCGTTTCGGGGTTATCTTAATATATGAGCTTGTCTCCGCCACATTGGTCTGCAGTTATGAGCCGAGCAAACACCCACAGCACTGCAATATTGCACCGGCACATTCACAGGACGGATTGGTGCACACAAAGCAATTAGCAGCTCATATATATATGCGTAATTGTATCTCTGTGTGTGTGTGTGTATGAGTCAACTCCCACGTCTGGTTCTGTAATTTCTACATCCGGTGTTATTAGCAAACAGTTCATTGTGAATTGCAATGTGTTTGTTTGTGCTCATCCCCCCCTAATCTTTAAGAAAACCCTTTCAGAATGGAGGATTCTCCTGACATCCTCTGTAAAGCAAGTACAGTGTCAAAGCAAAACCACGTCCACCGTCACTGCTGCATTGTTAGAGTAAATCGTTTTATGAGCTTTAACTCACTCGGACACAAAGGGAAAAAAAGAAACGAGACAAAGTGAGCACGGCAAGACGAATCTCTCAACGCTGTCAGTGTCTGAGGTGCTCCGGCCATCCATCCTCCATTGCTCCTTTCGTCTCCATGTCTGGCCCCATCCCACCTGTATGACACGCAATCACTCTTCATCCCTCTATCCATCCATTATCCCTGTCACTTCATCCTTCCATTTTTCTGCCCCAAGGCCTGAGCTCCCCCTCTCTTGTCACAGATGATACCATCTGAGTGGATTACTTGGGATATCATGGGGGATATGTTCGGTCAAATATATCCTCATAAAGGTTATCATGTGCTTTGATCAATGCAGCATTGGGCACGTGGTTGGCTCTTACTTTTTTAATGAAACACAGTTTATAAAGTGTTTAAAGCGTCTAGCTACTGACTTTTTTAACACAACTAAAATCAGTTATGATAAAATAATTTATTAATCATTAAAAGGGGTATGGGTTTATTTTAATAAGCCATTGATTACAAATTAGTATAATTAACATGGGTATTTCTCAAGTACAGTATCAAGGCTATTAGGTTCGTTTTAATACATATTTTTGCCCTGAACTCTTTCAGAACATAAACATTTAAAAGATACTAAAATCAGAAGCAAAATATTTTTTTGCTGAAGGATTGACCCCAGGTTAATGGAATCCAAGAGTAGTCCTTATCACAGTCTAATAACTTATATTTTTGAGCATAAACAAATGTAATTTTCAACCATTATTACAGCTTTACAATAAAAAAAGATATAAGTGTAGTCCCTGGGCAGGTTATTACCTATTTTATACAGACCTTGGTTATAACACCATTTGTCTAGATTGTATTCAAAATGCAAGCTGTAAAATAAGTCAAAATATATTTCTCCATGAATTTCAGATATGTCTGTTGACAGTCAGACAGCAACCACTATGTGGTCGTTGTCCAATGACGGCTCCCCTGGCCGCAAACAGAACATCTTTGTTGACATAGAAACTCTGGCTTCTCCTTCAATCAGGTAACAGTGTGAATTTGAATTGATATGACACAGTCTGAATCCGAATACGTAACTTTAAGGGCAACGTTAATCCAAACCTTTAATTTGGGTACTTGTCTATCAAAGCCTTTTTCCTAACGATATTCAATTTATATAGTTTTGTCCATTGAAAGGCTGTCAGCTCCAGGCAGCTGTGTATCTATTTTTTGTTATAAAAAGTTTGGGATGAACATGGAAGCAGGTTTATCTACTATACCTTGCTAAACTTGTTTTTTTATTTCACACAATCAGAATATGGCTGACTCTGAAGGGTTGGATATTACTGAAACATAACATGAAGCAGTCTAATATACATGTTATCTGATAGTTGTATATATTTCTTTGTGTGGGTAAATCCATGAGCAGCCATCTTGATTTGATTGTATTTCTTTTGCTTCTGCTTTGGTTTCCACAGCAACTCTCCTCTGCAGGAGACAATGAACATACATCGGAGGAAGATGGAAAAGCAGATAATTATACAAAGAGAGTTCAAAGATGGGTTGGAGCAGGAGCTGGCCAGCAGAAGTAAACTCATTGAACAAAGAGGTACCCCATTCAAGTGATGGATAAATAATAATATTAGTTAAACTTTTTATGCTTTTGTTTTGCGGTTTCTATTCCCAGTAATGTTTATTAACATTGGAGTTATCTGTCAAAGTGCCACTGAAAGCGTGAATAATAATGTCAGTTCTATTCATTTACTCTTTTTATTTCTTTTCTATCCAAACTAACCCATGTTCTACTAACTGTGTTTTTTCCCC
>NW_011357529.1:41643-58303 GCF_000735185.1 Notothenia coriiceps | reverse complement strand
GAGTTGTTGTCTGGTATCCTTTTCCCTTTTTGGTTTTTTTTCGGTTTTCCGGGGAAATTACGGGTCAGGGTAGGTCTAAAAAAAAGAGTACCAAATACTTATATTATAACTTCGTCATACGTATGAACGTCGAGATCACAATTGTTACATGAGTTGAATTCCACATTTTTTTGTGGTCTTAAGGAGTATCCGTGATAACTCTATTAACACTGTCTGACGTCAATAAAAGGCGACCATTAGCAGAATAAAACATAATTTTAGGTCTGATAACGAAAGTGTTAAGAAAGTCATAATCCTAAAGTTCCCTCCAGAGGGAGTTTCTCTCCCACACACTCCCCCCCCCGCTGCCTCAAATTTCTCCATTGGACTCATTTGTTTACTTCAGTAACATAGTGACATCACTATACACTCGTGCTTCCATTGGCTAGCGCTCCAACACATTCTACATGATCAGCTTAGGGTGAAAAGAGGTGCTGCAGCACAGGCAGTATGATTACATGATATTTTTTTGAACATTAAAGCATGGAGACATGTCACAGTAGAGGCACACAAAATAATTTCATACATTGTGTGTGCTTTTAATTTTTTAACATAACTGACTTCAGAGTTATTTCTTAATGGTGCCTTCAAACAGAACCAAAGGCAAGGCACCTTTATTAAATGTCATCTTGTTGCCCACAGTTCATTTATAATTGTGCTAGATATTTTGAGTTGTTGAATTTCCTAACCTTAATGTCAAGTACTGCGGCATTCATTTTTTAACTAAGCTCTCTGAAACCTGTTTTGTATATATTCATTAATGCAGCTGATATTATGGATGTGAGGTTTATTTAGTTTACATTTTTTAAATACATATTTGTGGTTGTCTTACGTGTCTTTCAACACTCCATGCAGTGTGTGCCTCGTGGCATTTGTTATGTGTCCTCTGTGATATTTCTGTCCATGTTTCCGTGTGTGATTGTGCTCTTGCGCCACAGTCGGTTGTCTTCATCTGGTAGGAGGTGGTGAGATTGAACCTTGGTGATTTAGACGTCATGTCAGCGGAATATTGATGCCTGCACGGCTCGAATGGGGAAATTATAAAGCACAGAGCCAGGAAATGCATCTTAATTGCTGTTTAAGTGGGCGTCTTCATCAGAAAGAGGGAGAGACGGGGGGCCATGTCCCCATACAATTCACAGAAAACAGATAGATGGGTTAACACTCCTCTGCAGCACTCTATATAGGAGAGACAAATGAGCTCATAAAGAAACACTCTAATAGAGGACTGCTCTGTGAATACAGGGGGAGCTTCAGACACTGTAACTACAGAAGCGTTGTCTATTTATGAGACTGGTGGAAGCTCGCCTTCACAGAACTGAGGAAGCCCTGTTAGTTTTTCTCATGTGACTTGCATTTTTAATTTCATCAACACTCCAACACACTTTGCTGTAAAAAAATCAGCAGAATGAAATTACTCAAGTTTTCATCTTCTGTGTGTCACGCCTCCTCCTTTATGGCTGGACTGTGTACAAACTGTAGAAGTAAGAAAGCACAAGTTGTAAAGGGAACTGTGTTTTTTCTGTTTTCTGAGGCTAATTTCAAAACAATATGGCCATTGTATTTGCATTAGGGAGTGAGAAAAGGATTCACGTTATTGTTTTGTTGCTGCAAGAATGCATGAATGCACACATGCCTTTATGTATTTGTGTGTGTTCCTGTAAAAAGGCACCAGAGCACACTGCATGCAGTAAAGTAAACCTGGCTGCTTTCAGACCCTCCCTTCATTATTTCTTTGTGTGTTTATGTTGCTGTTGAGTGGTCAGAGTTGACACAAACGCACTAAGCTGTTGGTACACCCAGCCTGACCCTGCTAAAACGCCGCCGGTCACCGTGGCGACGATAAAGCACTGTTATAATTGGTTTACTGCTTTGTTCTGCCTCTCAGTGTGGAGGGAAAGGTTCAGGTTGGCGTCACTGCCAGCGAGTGATAAAGCCTGCTTTGCTGGCTGCAGGCGCCGTCAAGGAATGAATGTTGGGATTCATTTTCAAGAATCAGCCGAAAATAATTAAATAAATGTAGTTTTTGCTGAAACGTGTTCAGGCTGTTCAGAAGGTTGTTCATTTTTCCCCCTTCTTTTTATGAGCTGTTTTGTATCACTGTGTGGCTGACTGTCCCTGTGTGTGTTCAACAAGGTCAGTTTGTGAAATTAAATCAGGTTTTTTACATGAAATAAAAAATGCTCTGCTGCTGCTCGTGGTTTTGTCTTTTCCTTCTCTTTCCTTTTATTTTGTTAAACCCTTTGTGAATTATCCTCTCCTGTCCCCTCCTCCCATTCAGAACCGCATGGAGTTATATGACATGGAGCCAGATGTCTTCAAAGAGATGATGTGCTTCATCTACACAGGCGAAGCCCCCAACCTGGACAAGATGGCCGATGACCTGCTGGCTGCAGCTGACAAGTTACACAGAGAGTGTGTGGATGTTCCTGCACCTGTTACAACTTTATTATGAATAATCATGTCCTGGAACTACACCCGAGAGGCACCAAGTGCTCTTCAAGGCCTGAACACATACACATAGTCAAACACACTGTATAGGAAGAGGTAAACAGACTCCAATGAATCCTATTACTCATTGTTTGTTTCTGTCCTGGCCCTGTATACACAAAGATTACTGTCTATTTGTGTTGAGCCACATTATCTTGAATTTTTCCGAGAGCTTATTATTTTTGGTTTATTAATAGTATCAAGCTGTTCATTGAAGAGATCACAGCCCTCCTCCTGCATCGCTCCTCTCTCTGTCCTGAGCCCCTCTAACCAGACCAGCATGATTGTGGTTAATGAAAAGATTTAGTGAACTGTTTAACAAAGCTTCGTTTTCAGACCAAATAACTATGTAAACAAATATGTACAATACATTTTGAGAATGTTTGATTTTCTGTTTAATCTTGTCAACAAAGTTTTGGCCACTTAATTGCAAAAATCAAAAAAAAATGTATGCAGTCACTCATTTGAATGTTGTAAGCTAAAAAGGATGAACATACAGCTCTCAAAAAAATTAAGAGACCCATCTACAATGTATGGCAGCCATTCCATTCCAGCGTCTGTTGAATTCCCACACAGAGAAATGTTGTCAGTAGTTTATAGAATATAATTTTTTAACACATACCGATAATTTTGCAGTGGTCTCTTAATCTTTTACTGAGCTGTATATATTTTTGCATTACTCACTTAGTGCCTTAACACATGAGTAAAGAATGCAAGGTTGAAGTTCCAAATGTGGGTTTTCTTCTTCAACAGTATTTCATTTTGGCCGACAACACTTTGTTTACTAGATGTAAGACATCCTAGCACCAGTAGTATTTAGTAGGAGTTCATTTAAATTAACTCATTTACATCATTAGTGTTAATTTATACCACACTAAATATAGGTATATGCTAAACCAGCATGAGTCATCCTGAAGTGCATAAGAATAAGAGAGAAAATTACTACAGCTAGCCATTTTTTAATATCAAACGCAGTGGAAATATTTGTTTACCTTGTAGGTGAACCTCTTCCCCACCATCAGTCTGCATAACTGTTCCTTTTCCTTCTCTTCGCCATATTTTCTTCTTATTCAATCTAAGTCTTGTTGCCGCCACGGTAGAGTAATTCTGTGTTTCCGTATTATTACACAGTGTGACAACAGTTGTTTGTGGCAGCGCTGTTTAAGTAATTTAGTTTACCTGCTGTTCCTCCTCTCCCTCTGTCATTGGCAGTATGTTCTGGAGAGGCTGAAGGTGATGTGCGAGGATGTTCTGTGCACGAGTTTGAGTCTGGAGCACCGCAGATATCCTCATCCTCACCGCCTTGCAGCGCCGACCAGCTGAAGATGCAGGCCGTGGACTTCATCAACTGGTGAGCTACATGCCTACACTGAGATCATTTATCTCAAGAAGTACACCCACACTCATGCAATCATTTTTCTTCTGTTATTCATACGTGCACATACTTAGCTTTTCGTCATAGGAAGTCATCCATTTTCAGTGGGAGACATTTTTTTCTCCAGAGGATATGTAATTTAATCCCCAGATCGGACCACTTTGCTGCTGTATAATATTGGGCCATTTAGATGTTGTTAATCATGTTGCAGGCAGCCGGTTTAGGTAAGACGGGGCCTATTAGCATCAATGACTGCTATTTATGTCCACAGAGAGTTGATTGATCCAGTATTTCAAGTTGAAACAAAAAGCTTTCACTTCCCAAATTCATCACCTGCCCCTCTGTTTTCTGAATCTTCTATCTCTGAGCCAGACATCATTTCCATGCCGCCTTCGTTCATTTTTCTGCCCTGTCTTTGCAGCTTTACTCCATCTCCTGGCCTTGTTCCTGCACAAGCTCCATCTCCCTCCCTCTTCCATTTACTCCCCCATGTTCCCTCCCTTCACCCTCTTCCCATTTCTCCCTCTCAAGCTCTGTGCTTAAGAGCTCATGTAAGCCTAAAGGTGTTCAGTAATGCAGATTTCTGCCCCTAAACCCAGTCATTAATTGTGGTTATGGGCGTTATGACAGTTTAATTTGCCACAGTGTTGTTGTGGTACTGAGAAAATTGGCCACGAGGGACCCCTGCCCAGCAAAGCGTTATCAACACTCCTCCTGCGGACACAATGGACAGCTACAAGAGCAACAAAAGAAAAATCAATTTAGAGGACGAATATAGAAAACAGGCGCATGGAGGAACCAATAATCCTCCCCCCAGTAGCCCCTTCAGCCTCTTTCCAGACCAGTCTTTACAAGCGGCTTACAGTTATTTAGTCCAGACAATAGGAGTTGTCTTTATCCTACCTCTGTCTTATTTATTCATCCTCCCCAGGGACATCGCGGAGAGTAAAGCCACCCAGACACTCTTTATCCACTTTTTTAGAGAAAAGGTTTTATCCACTGTTTTTCTGCCCAAAATGAATTTTGAGGACGGGGTACATTTATAGAGAGATCTCAATGAGTGCTAATAAAGCAGTGAGTCTTTAAAGCAGGAAAACATTCGATTTTTCTGAAAGAAGTTTTGTTGTTGATGATAGTGCCCTATGATTACCTCGGACTGGAGGTCACAGTTTGGTCTCTTTTTAATTTACCTTCACATCCCTGCCCCTATCCCTCCCCTCCTGTCCCTCTCTGCAGACTTTCATTACTCTTCCTCACCTTTTTTTTTTTTTTTTGTCGCCGCTGCTAGCCTACTCTCTGCTCCCTTACTTCACCCCTCCTCCCTCCTCTCCCGCTGTGACTGCTCTCTTCGTGCCCTTCCCTGGCCTGCTGCCTCAGCCTCAGCACACCAGCCATTACTGTAAGCAGGGGTTCACCTCCTCCACAGAGGAAAGGGTCAGAGGTCAGCTGGAGGTCTGGAGCTGCTGTGTGGATGGCATATAACAACACACACACACACACACACACACACACACACACACACACACACACACACACACACACACACACACACACACACACACACACACACACACACACACACACGAACACACACACACACACACACACACACACACACACACACACACACTCCAAATGCCAAGAGTAACCATGCCAAGATACGAACACATGTGAACACACACATCCACACACACATGCTGTTGTTTATTTACACACAACAAACCATGAAAAATGTCATTAAAGGCCACACAGTGGTGTGCGTGATAGTGCAGCGCTGCACCCTGAGGGAGTCAGGAGGTTGAAGACCGCCACAGGGTGTGCAGGTCTAGATGCATCTGTGACCAATGATGGCTACGTGGAAAACTCTTCTGCAATTAAAGGTGGGGTATGTCATTTATTTCAGAAAACACTTTTTGTTATATTCCATGGAATGCTCTTAACATCCCGATAGCAATGAATATCTAAAATACATAAAAGATTTCATCTGTGGAAGCCGTAGCGCTGTAAAAAGCACGACCAATCATTGTAGCCGGCCCGGCTAAAATAACTGGATGGCCTACCTGCCTGTCAGCCTTCCATCTGTGCATAAACTTATCTCGTGCCCTCATTGGTCATGTGCGCGTTCGTGTGTGTTGGAGGAGGGGCTCTGTGAGGAAGTGGCAGATTGTTTCCGGTTGTGTATTTTCAAATTCTAGCGCACTCGAGCTGGTTTCTCCAAAATGACATACCCCCTTTAATTGCTAGACTTATCTGAAATTGTTTTGGCTTTCGGGTTCCATTAGTTAAGCTTTACATTTTAAACATTGTCTGGAAAATGTCCAATATTATTTTATTTTATATAACTTTCTGTTCCAACCCACCTCATAAACCAGAATCATCTGTGCTGTTCAGTTTGAAGCTTTTACGTTGTATAGGCAAGTAAAATCAGGTACACCACGTAGTAAAAATTATGTTTATTATTTTCCTCACTTTTTCTCACACTTTTTTGCTGAAAAAGTGTGAAATAGTGTAGAATTGTGCCTCCTCTGAAATTAAAAATTATTTAAAATAAAACAATATTCGAAGGGAACATAATTTTTGCCATTTATTTTGTAAAGTAAGCAAGTAAAGCACCGGTCAGAAAGTGTCACATGCCAAATCGATTTGGACCCAGTGCCCTAAAGAATATTTTACAAAATCATTCAAAATACTTTCATTACATGCTCATATATATATATGAATGTTGCTTTTCGTGAGGTTATTCATCTCAAAATGTTCTTTGAGGTTAAATATTTAAAAATATAAAGTAAACAACAGCTCTGCCAGCTGGTATGACAAATCCTAAATGCTCTCCAAACAGATGGAGTCATACTGTAGAATCTCCATTTCTTCAAAGACGTGTTTATTTGTGAAGTTTTCCATTTAGTTTATTTATTCTACTTTGTATCTCCTCTTTTTCTCTCAGTCACGCAGCTGATGCAAGGGAAACATCCAGCTGGAAGTCCATGATGATCTCTCACCCTAGCAGAGGCCTTTCACTCAACTCAGGGCCCTCTCTGGGACCCCCAAGAAACGTCTTAAACTGTCCTAGTGGTTGGAAAGACTCACCATGCCATGCTGTGTCCTTTTGAACTGGAAACTTCACTCTTAGTCGTCCTCTTTCTCCTACAGCATCTGCAGACACCCAACACCTAAACCAAGATCTTGGCTGGATGTGGGCAGAAGGAGCTCCTCAGCCTGGTGGCCACAAAATGTACAGGACTGAAGCCACAGAGGAGGTACTGAACATCTCTGTCGGTGGGGATCAGGTGAATTCTATAGGATCGAAGCCTGGCATATTCAATGTATCCTTTATCTACCATATTGGAAGGCCAGAACCTATAATCTGACAGTCAGTCACGTAAGGACTCAAAAGTAAAAGTTAATGCTGAGTCCTGGCCAAATATGACATTTTGTATTGTGCTGAGTTTTTAAATCCCAAACTGTGCTGAGAAGGATCAACTAGCCAGAAAGTGAAAGACTCCCATTGTTCAGGATTTAAACCATGTTTGAACAAAGTACTACTCTTTTTTTTAGAGCACTAAAGCACTAGTTTAAATGAAGGAACATTTGTGTACTCTCCTTTTTTAACACAAAACATTCCCTTTGACTGAACCTATTCAATATTGATGTTTTTCATTTGGTACCGTGTCTCTTTCACCCTTCTGAAAAAAATGTTGAAATGAATAAGGGAAGGATGAGATTCTTGGACAGATGTACAGTTATCAATCTTCCAAGAATTCACAAAATGTATAAAATGTGTCCTCATACAAAAACCATCATCCTTGATATTGTCAATATTTCCCCTTGTGCAGTTTTTGACAGAACTTACTCACTCCTTATTACACCGTAAGTCAACTTGTGAACTTGCCACCTCAGTGTAAGTAGCAGTTTAAAGCTTAATCCTTTCATGATCATAGTTCAATCCCCGGTGCCCGTGCTGCTCACCTCGTCTAAACACGAGGCTCTTATCCAGCTGTTTGGTACCAGACTCTCTCACAGGCCTGTTTGAATCCCTCTCTGTGGCCTTGCTTCCATAGCAGTAGGGTTGTAATCACTTCAGAGAGTTGGACCTTTATCTTGGACAGTATCTTAACAGGGATTTCTCTGTGTTGACCAAAGTCGATGCCCAGCGGGCTTTAAGGAAGCTCATCCCTGAGCCCTGCAAATCGCTTCTCATCAAACAGGCAGCGCTGGCGATCTTTTGGGGATATCTGGCATTGTCTTGGCGTTTATCAAACCGAGGGAAAGGCATTGTTTGTAATACACAATACAATGTAGCCTTATGATAGAAGTGTAGCCACGTATTAGTTAGGCAAATGATACAATTACATCATCAATGTTTTCCATTTGATTATGTATACATATTTTGTTTGAGCAGCATTTTATGACGTTATTGGAAATCAAACAGTAGAAATGACAGGAGAGAGAATGAGATCAAAACAGCACGCAACCAAGGTTCAGCACGAGTCTGAGGCATTTTGATTCAAGTAGCAAACTAATTCACCAAAGAACGTGAAATATTTTTGGTCTTCATAGGAAAATATTTTGATACAAAAATAGTTTTTTTTACACTCATTTTAATTAGCACAGCCTTCATAGTAACATACTTCTTTATAGCACATTGACTGAACCACTACTAGGAAGTAGACCTGAGCAATATATTTAAGGTTGCAGTTTTAAATTGTGTCTAAGCTAATTTGTAAATGTTCCTGGACTTTACTCATGATTAATGAATGCCTCACATCATTGTGATTTGCTTACTCAAATAAATAGTAGTCAAAGCTGAGGACATAAGCCTAAATATATAGTATATTCTAGCTATGTTCTACATAAAACAATTTCCTATGTGTGAATACCACCTAAAACAGCAAACACAAAGTCATGTATAGGATTATAAAAACAAGCTGACATCTTGTTTTGGGTTAATTGTGTGTATTTTATCTACACTTTGTGTTGTACCGCGCTTTGTGTGTGTTTTTAATAAACTGCCAGATGGACCGGATGAACTGCCAGATGGATCCTGATGGACAATAAAGTTCTCCCTAAAATATTGTCACATTATAGAACATTATGGCATATGCTGGGCATATTAATGACACATTTTTCATCGTCGCCCAGCCTGATCACAAAACCTATGTACACTAAATGGCCACTTTAGTAGGTACACCTGTACAATCCAATGAAATTCCATTATAGCTTCAGTGCCATAAAGAGTCCTTCCAATATCACAGTGTGCCCAAAAACTGTTATGTTATGAGCTTCATACAGATAGATGTTATAGAAGAATATTAACTATCTGTAGATAATACAGGTTTTAATGTACATAGAGTAACCAGAACCCCTCAAACAAGACTTTCAGGCAATATTTTGTAGTTTGAGAATTTCCCTTTAAAGGTCGATGTGTGTCGAACTTAAAAAGTGTGTGAATATGGCAGACATATGGCGCTCTACGAGTGGGCATTCTTGTCGGCCCCATGTGCTTTTTTCCCCAAATGTCCCTGAGATAGGAAGAGGCTTTGTTAACTGCAGTCGGGCCTGCCAGTGTGACCTTCTATCAGATGAGCAGGAATTTGAAACATCAGTGTGTGATTTATTTTTTCTGGCTTTGATAGTCAGTTTGTGTAGCAGCTTGCTGCCAACCTTCTGTGTCTTTGTAAAGATGTGTGTGTGTCTGTGTGTGTCTCCATTGGCCTTAGATGAGACCGTCAGGGGGAGATAGATGGAGCGATGCATGTGGAGAGGCGTACTAAGTTGTTATGCATGCTGTATGAGTCTGTCACTCCCTCCCCTCCTTCTTGCTCTTCCTCTTGTGCGTCCTCCTCGCCTCCCCATCATTCACTCCTCTTTTTATGGGAGGCGTGGCAGGTCAATGCTGTGAAAGCCTGTGACAAGCTCTGCGTCTGTGTCAGCCCGCCATCACTAAACAGGAGTAAAACCCGGGGTGGGGATTGATGCCTTCTGGTCTAAACTGCCCGGCAGGGGGAGGGAGGGAGGCAAGGAGGAGAGTGGACGGTGGGAGTTGGATTGTTTGGGGGTTGTGGGTTCAGGGGCCTATCTACTCTTTTTATGTACACCACATATTGTATCAAATTCAAGCATCTCTACAGATGTATGTTAGTCATTTCACCCAAGGCCCTGAGGTTTTTCTATGTCTTATGTCCTCAGCAAACAAGATGGCAGCATGATGACCTCACCAACACTTTGACCTAAATCTCTTTTTCAATGCTGTACTGTGAAACCCTTTCCCAACAACTCTTGGTTTGCCAATGGGAGATGTTTAGTTTTCCGTGTATGCTTTCTACTCTCTTATTTTCATTCTTTCTTCCGTTCTTGGTATCTTTTAGTGTTAATCATACTTAGGTTTTCTGGTTTTCGTTGACAATAAATCCATTAAAACATTTCACCTGTGGAAGCCGTAGTACTGTAAAAAGCACGACCAATCATTTTAGCCGGCCCGGCTAAAATAACTGGATGGCCTACCTGCCTGTCAGCCTTCCATCTGGGCACAAACTTATCTCGTGCCCTCATTGGTCATGTGCGCGTTGGTGTGTGTTGGAGGAGGGGCTCTGAAAGGAAGTCTGAAGGAAGAGGCAGATTTTTTCCGGTTGTGAATTACACTGATTAACGCTTTATTTGTAGGTATTAAAAATCATCACATTTAAAGTATCATGTAAAGCTTATCTATTTTAATGAGGCATAAGTTGTATCTCATGTCGTATTAATGGTTTGTAATGAATGTTTTTTTAGATCAAAAGGAAGACATTAATAAGGAAAACACTTGGGTTGTTTGTTTTGTCTTTTTAACTGTAAACTTGTAAACTTGTACATTCTTTAATGAACACTTTTAGCATGATAGTATTTATAAAAGGCTTTAAAGCATCTGGATCTATTGAACTTTCATTAATGAAATGTTCTTGGCCAGTTTGACAACATTGACAAAGAGTCACCTTAAAGTTGTTGTGGCAAACGAGTTTACACATCCAGTGAAGAATTCCAATAATCTTCTATTAGTTCTGTTTGTTGTCCACCAACTCCCGGGGCAATTATGTGACTCTTTATCTGCTAAATGCTCCTCTATGTTCATCAACGACTCCCTAACTTGGTCTTTCTTCCGTTTGATGATCAGCAGGTCGAGTACAGTGGGTTTATCAGAGCGTTTTCACTCAAAACTGCTGTCTGTTGCTCCTATATAATGTGTCTCAATCTAATGAAGCATACACTCTAAAAACTAAAACGATGATGTATTCAATTTTATTGGTGAAACAAATTTACACTTAAAAATATTGAGTCAATCTTAAAGCTGTGAAATCATTTAAATGTACCTTGTGAATTGAGTAAATGTAAGTAAAAAAAATCAAGTAGGTCTAAATAACAACATTTAGTACTATAACATAAAAATTTGTAGTAAATATAATTAAAATCCTAAGTCAATTCAATAGTAACCCTAAGTCAAAAGCAATGAATTTGACCCACCATCTCTCTCTGAAAATTGAAGAAAATAAGAACATTCATGACCATCTGATACAAACAATTAAAACAAATATTGAAAAAAGCAGACTTTATATTTGATCAACTCAATTCAGCTTTAACATTAAATCATTGACCTCACCTCCATTATAGGCCCCATATTCTCTCCTATTTCCTCCTTAGTGGCCATGTCTAATTCATCCTTCAAACGGGAAATCTTTCCCTGCAGAATCTGTATTTCTTCAGTCTGAAGCTCCTGGGAAACAAAACAAGGCACAGTATATTAACACTTTTCAATAGTAATCATTCACAAACGACATAGCATTGCTTTTTTTGTTGCAAAAAAGTTTAGATCTTATGTTTACTACCAGAATCATTTAAAGATTTTCCAACTAAATTCGATTGAAGTGTACCTTTTGAGCGGTGGCTTGGTTAAGCTCTGACTGCAGTTGGCCTGTTTCACTTGTCCACTCCTCCTGAGAAGATGTTTGGGTCTGTGTCAGCCTGCCAACTTCTGCCTCAAAGATGGCAAGCTGTGAACACACGGTTCTCATCTGCAAAAATATGAAGAGAAACATTCACAATCTGCATTCAGGATTCAAGCAAATAAGAACTTCCTGACTGATTTTTTGGAAGTTATATTCCCCGTCTGCATTGTGAAACAACCTACAGAGAAAACCCCAACATCAACTTGTGGTTGTTGATAATAATCAAGTTATAAGAGGCTTTATTAAAAGATGCTCATATTTTATTTCAATAGTCAACAACCAAAGTGTAACTTTCTTTATTTTTCAAAGGCTTGACTAAGTCTTAAAATGTCATTATCACATAAAAGGGTTGCTATAAGCGATTACCCGACTCAGATTTGCATATTCACCATATGCAAAAACTGAGTTTCAAGAAAAGTCGGTTGGTATTGCATCTTTCCAAGACATACAAATTGCACATGACTGCTATTATTTTCCAATCCCCTCATTAGTGATAAGACAAAGAGCTTAGTCCATAGTTAACACTCTATAAGTCATCAGTTGACATTCAACAACACTGTTTCAACAGACAAGTAACATGCNCTGTTGTAACTGAAATTACATTAACACAAAAACCATTAATCATCACCAAATTTCATTTAACACCCTTTCAAACTGTACATATTGTATCAGACTACTGGTATACATACCAGTAGTCTGATACAATATGTACAGTTTGAAAGGGTGTTAAATGAAATTTGGTGATGATTAATGGTTTTTGTGTTAATGTAATTTCAGTTACAACAGGACCGGTCAAATTTGACCGCAAACACCAAAGTAAGGGGGGGGAAACGAAGACAATATGAGGCTTAAAAAGGTAATAATCATCCCACAGTTCAAATAATTAAAGAATGATGATCCAATAGATACTTGGGGTCAAACATGGAGACGTTGAGTCTGCTCCTCGCTCACATCCTGGTAGTTTGCAGTGGAGGAATGACGGTGAATCACAGGTCTCCGGTCGATGTGCTGCAGTGAGTGAGGAAGTGAGGAGACCACCCAGATCTCCTCCCTGTCTCCCTCTGAAGCACTTAGCGCTGTAATTATATGGGAGGGACATGTGGAAAAAACACTCTCTTTGCAAATATGGATTAAGTCCCAGACAGACTGTGTGCCACGCAACGTGCATTTCCAAAACACCAAGTCTTACTTTCCTTTAATCATCACCTGAAGTTACGTAGAAGCATGGAAGTTAAAGTTTGTAGGAGTATAAAACATCTACTTGGGACTAAGTCATTTTTTTTCATTTGTTAGTCATGTTANGTGTGCCTTGGCAGTTGCAAATATGGATTAAGTCCCAGACAGACTGTGTGCCACGCAACGTGCATTTCCAAAACACCAAGTCTTACTTTCCTTTAATCATCACCTGAAGTTACGTAGAAGCATGGAAGTTAAAGTTTGTACGAGTTAAAAAATCTACTTGGGACTAAGTCATTTGTTTTCATTTGTTAGTCATGTTACAGCTCAAATAAACTGTATTTCTTTCAGAGTCTGACTCAGGTTTTTGGTTCGTATTGGCCGCACGTCTCTCTTTACAACACTCTTGGGAAAAATCCTGCACAGTCACAGGAATGCTGTCTTTCCAGTGATCTAATAAGCAGTCTCCATGCTCCACCTTGTTTAATTGGTATGTCAAACCCAGCAGAAGCAGTCATTTCCAGATAGAAGCAAACCGGTTTTGCACTGAGAAATAAATATAGTTTTTATTTGAACGAGTTCTCATTTACTTGTTATTTGCTGATTCAATGATCACCACAGTCAACTTGTTTTGATCAGGTAGATGGAATCAGATGCCAACAAAAGAGTGGTGCTGTGATAGCATTTTTTTGTAGGCAAACCCTGAAGATTTTTGAAATATTGAGGAAAATAAGCTCTGTGGCAAACACACGTTTATGATACTTACAGGTTTTGCTCAGCAGAATATTATCTGCATATTAACACCCGTTTCATAATAGTTTAAGCCAAAATGCAATCACCTTTAAAAAGTTAATGTTATGCTATCAACAAACTACCTCAGGGGGCATCACTTCACCACCGCTAAGCTAAAGGTGGCTAATGTTCAATGTGATGATGCTTTGTCTCCTTTGGCCACTTGTTAGCAACCACCCTTTCTTAGACCTTTCGAGTCGGATGTTTACTAACGTATTTATGTTGAAGAACAAAGCATTAAGATCTCTATTCCCACCAAAAAGTCATTACAACTGTTAGCCCTAAAATGCTCAACTGCTAACTAATTTCCATGTTAACAAATATTTTCTGAACCACTCTTTTTGAGCGAATCAAAGTCTGTTAAATAATTAGATCAGATAGAGCAGATACAATTAAAAACAATTTATTTTGCTGTTTAATCTGGAGGACTCAATTAATACTTCCCACTATAGTGAGCCGAGACAGTTTGTCTGTACAGTTTAACATTGTCTAACCCTAGCCCTAACTGGGGTGCATCACTTCCTTGGATGATGGGTTAGTAGACTAAAAGCTTTAGGAATCCAAAGTACAACATATAATAAGTACCCTGTATCAAGATTGATGCAAAACAAGTGATATTTGACCTTTTTAGACAGATTTAGCAAAAAAAAACTCGTCTGGGGCCATTTGGGTGGATTTTCCATATCTTCTTCGATTTTGACATGTGACATCTCTTTCTGATCGTTAGAGCCAATATAATCGAAGGGAAATCGTCCCGCACACACTCATGTTAAAAAAAAAGATGGCGTCTTCGCACATTCAATGAAGCTACAGAGCTTAGGAATGGCCTGCTCTACTATTTTAAAACGGAATTGCAGTTTTATTGCTTATAGATTATCAGAACATTTCAAAGGGGACACAGCCACATTGGATATCAACCTATAGATTAACTACATCATCGTTGTTATCGTTTTAATGCCATTGAAGACCAGTTTGGACCAGACAAAGACGAAAGTAAGCCATGTTAGCGTTGTGGGCTACCTAGCGCCACTTGTTGTTGATAACATCGCGAGTTTGTATCTTTCAGTGTTGAGGTGGGCACCGTTAGATTCTGTGTCTTTACGATCATAAACGATGTGTTGGATGTGCAGCTAGGATAAGTAATAAGGGAGCTAGGAGTGATTTTCGGTGCAGTAATAGGTTAACATTTTTCGCTCGGGGCTAATTCAGAGTCTCACTGTTAGCATTGTGTGTTTTTTTTTCTTCTTTTAAATTAAAAAGATTGGTTAAATACGTTTTTTCCCGTTAGTTGGATATAAAATATTCATAGTTTATTAAATATGAAGGTTCCTTAGACTTTGTTTCCTGCAAATGACGCGATTTCGGCCCCGGAACCGGGTCCGTGGGGCTTAAGAGGTTAATACTACATTACCTCAGCTCAAAGTCTGCTTCTCTATTTAACACTAAATCTTACGTTGAGATGTTGATGTGAAGATGTTAAATACATACAATTCAGCTATCAATGCACTTTTGAAACATGATGATGACGTTCAAAAGATTGCTCCTAACTTTTATACTAACCCTTTACTCTTTTAAGATATCATTCTGTGCATATTGGACGTCTTATTTTAGAAAGAAACAAGAAGCGTACAGCTCATGAACAACAGTTCACTTCTCTGCTGGAGACGTGTCTTCCTCCCTCTCCCGCCCATGAAACCTTATATCAGTGTTTAGTTGATGGGATAAACATCTGTATGTGCAGCCGTAGAGATCCCACAGCCCGCTGTGAGAAGCTCACTGTTTTTGGTTTGGAAGAAATATAATCGAAAACAAACAGAAGTATAGACAATGCCGGGGTGGCCGGGTGAGAGAGCTGCACATTCCTCTCCCTTGGAGCTAATATTCTGGGAGATTCTGCGCTTAATGTGATTACAGGGGAAATGACGGTCTCCCATGAGCAGGAGGGAGTCGGCGACTGACTGCAGGAATAGACTCTAAAACTCCGAAATGCACTCTGTTACTGTGGGAGTAGCGCTAAATGCGTTTCCCAGAATTCCAAGGCTCAAGTTTGACATGAACAACATTTCCAGAGACGATTCACCTCCGAGGATTCAGCTCAACAGCCGACCGGCTTTTCTGCTAAACAGACAAAACTCCTGCAAGGATATTAATTTATGAATTTTCCAGTGACACACTATTAAAGAAAGCTCAGAGGCTGCAGCGAGGCGATGCTCAGCTGTTAAACAGATGTGTGGAAAGATGTTTTCTGCGGTAATGAACACGTTTCCAATTTGCAATCGGCTTCTGATGGAGTTCAATGATACCAAACACGGATCAACGCATGAGTCACATGATTAAACCCATCAAGCCCTTCAGGGACCCTTCTCTCTATTGGACAAACAAGACAAAAAATGCATCGGATAATAAATAAGAAAATGTGAAGTCTATGTTTGCGTCACTGACCCATCTTTGACTTTTTTTTACTTACATCTAAAAGAGAATCTGAATATTTCTACACTCATTTTTTTCTTTCTCCTTGAATGTGTTACCTGTAACCTGTGGCTCTGTGACGTGTCTAGTTGAGCAGACATATTAGCAAACAAACAGCTCCAATACTGAGTTTATTGCACCTTATTTCCTGTTAGCTGTCAAGCTCGGCACCAGTGCATAAATCAGTCACCTTTTTCCATTTATTTCTCCTGTGTTGTTCACATTTCAAATTTTATCCATGCGTTGTCATCAAAAATTCTGTCTTTCATGTGTTATTAAAAATCAGTGGCGAACCGTGTCTATCACGACTGGACCTTCTGCAGACACACACACACACCCCCCG
>NW_011357529.1:34379-41592 GCF_000735185.1 Notothenia coriiceps | reverse complement strand
ATATTCATTTTATTACATTTTATTTATATAATTAAATCGATGTTTTGTTTGATCTTCACCGTTGCACTTCATTTCAACGTTAAGAACAATAAAACGGCATGAATTGCTTCGTCGCATTCATCTAGATCCTCTGTCTCGAGCCAGTGAACTACCGGGCTTGTAGAGTCCCTGGAACCGAGGGAAACTCTGATTGATTGTTGATCAAACTGTCAGTCCAAAGTACCTGATAATTCTCATTTATTCATTTTATTACATTTTATTTATATAATTAAATCGATTTTTTGTTTTTTTATCTGAATGTTCCAGGGTATTCTCTGAATACCTTGAAGGCCCTGACGGTTCGCCACTGTTAAAAATGAGCCTTTCAATACCAAAGAGTGTTTCTTTGTTACTTTTGGGGTATTTTGCACGGGAAGTTCTGAGATAGACTTTATCAGCAACCTGTTCAAACAAAGTATCCTTTACCAAGTTGCTTTTCGTCTACAAAATTTGCGACAAACTATTACATTTCAGGTTCAAATCCTGCTCACAGCGAATGTCTGGAATGGCCAGCCTAAAGCTTCACACACTGAAACCAAATGATCGACTACTGGAAACATCTCAGCATCTGATATAACCATACCATGTTGGATACATTCATGCTCCCCAGAGGAAAAGCCTGTTAAAACCTTCGCATCCTTTCTAATGTATGAACTGACAGAAACGACACAACCTGCTCAACCACTGCTCACAGCGACCTAAACACTCAGCAGAAGTGTGTTATTTTTGGTTCTGGCTACCTTGGTCTGCCAGAAGAGACCAGATGGAGTCTCGTCCCTCTGAGACAGGAGGAGGAAGGAAGGATGGAACGTTTGATCTGAAGATTTCTGTCTTTCCCCATCATTCTGGTTACATGTGTACAGAAAGACACGCAGTGTATTTAATGTGGAGGCATTAGTGCCCTTTTATAGGACTTTGCTGGAAATGTGTAGGATGCTGGTTCAACTCCTGCTCAAAGAAGTGGGTTTTCATATTCTTTAACCAAGGAATTTGATAGAGAAACACAGTGACTCAAACACATATCTTTTTTCAGAGAAGGTTCCAGTTGAAATCTTACATTGTAGACATTTAGCCGATGCTGTGGTAAAAAGTATCTTTGAATGGGAACATCAGGTACAGACTTGGTATCTTGTTGAAGGTCGCATTGCAAGTACAACACTGCTACATTGCTGCCTGTTGAAACATTGTCTGTTGGACAGAATGATCTGAACATTGTTTGGTTACACTCAATCAAAGTTGATTTATAGCCAAGTAGCAAACATTTGACATTTATCTCATGTTACAGCCACATGATGTAAGACCTACCTTGACACAAATAAAAATGTAGACTTTATTTTCCCATTGGTGTGACAAACCTCTGATTTTTGCACAGCATAGAGTTGCTTTCTTTTCCCATTTAATCTAGATTCATACATGTCTGTCTGTCTTTCTGTTAAACTTTCGTCATTCATTTGTTGTCTAAGTCAATGATTGCAATTCTGGAGTGGAAGCCTGCTAATCTTATTAACAGAAACATGTCAGGGAGGCGTGTGGTGCAGTGGGTTATCGCTTTGGATAAAAGTGTCTAACAAGTGACATGTAATGTAATGTGTCAGTGCTGGACATATTTGATATACATCTGCTGCAGTTAGCTGACACTCACCCTAAGTGACATATATTTCTAGATTACCTCACATCTGTTTTGTTTCTTTTCCGTTTTTGCAACGTTGCAGCGTTCCTTCAGGGTGTGTGTGTGTGTGTCTGCCCTGGGTTGTTGTTGTTCAGCCCGAGGTGAGGGGAAGTGTCCGGGCAGGTTAGTGCCACCGTCATCCAGCTGTTTGCTGCCGTCCTGATGCCAAAGACATGACTCTGTAGCCCTGGCATCCAGCTACTGCAACTCAAACTGTGCCAACACACTGCTGTCAGGCTGAACACTGCCTACCTGCAACATGGACTCATGGACTCATACCAACAATGTCTATTATTATTTAATAATCCATGAGGATACCTTTTGGCTAGTAAGCTTTTTGATTGAGAAACAATACGATAGGGACCAGAATCTATTTGCTATGTATCTAATGTAATGTTGAATTTCTGTTTCCTTGTGTTGCAAAATGTGTCCTTGTTGATTAGGCAAATGCTGTAATACAAGAACAATTCGATGTCATCTGACAATGAAGTAGTATCATACGGTATTGTTTTGTGTACTCTCAGTCTCTCCATCTTCAAAAATGTCGCCAGTAGATTTAAACAGTTCCAATTAAATGATTGTAAAAATAATTGACCCGTCAAAGTTATAGAAATGTGTTTCTTCACCCGAACCACACACACTGATGTGCTGAAAATGAACCCCCTTTCATTTTAAAAAGTGTAGGTGTTGGTAAATAATTAAACTGCAAATTACCCCTGAATGCTTTTGATCATATATCCCCAGACATGATGAGAAGTCGCTGCAGACAGACAGCATGCAGGCACCTGAGATCTGAGGGGGGGTAAATATGATTTGTGATCATGAAGAGGGTCTGATGATACACACGGACGTGGTTTAGGTCTCATGTGGGCTGTGGCTTTTCCTTTTGTGTGAAAGCTCTCATTTCATTTCAGTCCTCCCTGAATATTCTCTCACAATTCCACACACAAAAAAAAAAGTTAACTGCATAACTTCTGTTTTTATCTCTCCAAACCAATCTAACCTTTTTTTGAAATTACGGAATTTAAGATCAAGGTTTAACATTACAAGAAAACAGTATTTTTAATAGTAAGTGTTCATTTTGAACAGAAATACGAGCAAAATGTCATTGAATGTGACTTTTCTGAACACTGCAATTTGTTTTTTGTTTAAAAACCTCTCATTGCAACCTCTAGCTTCCTTCAGTCGTTCAGTTTAAGAAACACTGTGTGAGAAAACTAAACATGAAGACATTGAAAGGTCAACTTTACAGGGAAGCAACCATTTACCATCTTTTATTCGGTGTAAGGATAATTATATGTTTAAACTGAAACAAGCTTGACAGACGAGATGGATCGCATGAATAATTACATGCCTTTTTGCCAACAGTGTGAAGATACACAGTGATGTAATCTACCTGAAGCTTGTAAAATCTCAGTCCACGTCATCGCTCAGGCTTTGTTGACAGGTAAACGTGATGTTTATCTGTTGTTATTCATGTTGCTGGCAAATCCTTATAGCTCAATCTGCAACACAATTTGTTTATTCCAGGCACCAAAACAGTGATAGTTACAGAGATGTGGTTTGATTTGGATTCAAAGACAATGGATTGTTTATGAGGAAGATAAGCCTCATGTCAGCTGTGTTGTTGTGTGGTCTTCCTCTCCTGGTCACATGCTGGTCAGTCAGCACCTGAGGCGGAAACTTACAGCACTGCTACGTCTAAAAAACAGCAATTCCATTCAAACACACGTGAAGAAAATTTGATTCAGGGCAATACTCTATTTACTACATCTATATACTTCATTTATTAGAATGTAGTTGTATGAAGAGCACTACACACCACTTTTTACAGAGACTTGTTTGTAAATGCTTCAGCTTCAAATCCTCTTTCCTTCACTTACTTATTTTTTCACATATAGTCAAACTACATGATGAAGTTTAAAAAACAAAAAATATGCAGAAATTCACCCTCTCCTTTAAAAAAGCTTGGAAACTGTTCACTTTTTTTTCTGTTAAAAGAGCATTACAAAAAAAATACGGTTATGTCTATCTTTCTTGATTTCACTCTTCTCATCTAAAACACATGCATGTAAGATGTGAGAGTCTGCTTTACATACATACTTACCCAGGGCCGTCCCTGGCCGACTTGAGGCTCCACGCAAAGTTATATGATGAGGCCCTCAGTTTTGCGAGCGTCGAGGGGGGGCGAATTGTGCCGCATGAGCGCATAGGTGCGGCTCAGTTGAGGGCTCCCTTCGCAAGATGAGGCTCCACGCAGTCTGCATGTTCGGCCTGTAGGGAGGGACGGCTCTGATCATCATATCTATCTTTAGACATATATGAGGAATTCATTTGGATATGAAATGGCATGTCAAAAAACAGATTATTTGGGAGATGATTTTCCCCCGGTGTACATACATGTGATACACATCGGATGTTTGAACTGCATTGCTTTTAAATGCATTTATACAAATTGTTATATTATTTATTTCTGGAGGAAATCGAACAGAAATAATCGTATCATCTCAAGATTTTTTGTGCAGAATAATCCAATTAAAGTTATATTTATTCCCAAACTTCACCAATTATCCGTCCTTAAATATCCCCTCCTTATTCAGACGACCACACACACTCAGAACGCTTTCTCTTTCTGCTTTGTGCATGCAGAACTCTGCATGCACAGGATTAAGAGTGTCTCATTCTAAAATAAAAACAACTTGTGTAATAAAACAGAAATTGCTGTCTGGAAAAACGTCTTCATGCTTCCAGACGAAACTCACTTCATGACCACCCAGTCAGAGAAGCTCAATTCACCACACTGCAAAAGCATGCCAGTCTCTGAGTGCAATTTACATGTCAGGAAGAACCCACCATCTTGTCCTTTAACAGCATTAATAAAGCATTACTGTGTGCGGATACAACTCAACTGCAATGCTCTGTCCTGGCAGTGGAGGGGTTGGAAAAAGAAAGGGGAGAAGTGAGGAGAAATGAAGGCTATAATAAGAGGTAAGGACACCAGAAAGGAGATGAAATGAGAAGGCAAGCTGGGCTAGAGCGAGGTGAAGAGAGGGAGATATATGGAGGGACGAAGATGCCAGAGTAAAGGATATTAAAAGAGAAAAGAAGGAAGGAGAGGGCTGCAAGAAACATGTAATGGAAAAAATGCTGGCAAGGAAAAAAGAACAGAAGTACGCAGGTGGAAACGTGAGGAGTCTACGGAGAAAAGGCAGCGTGAAAGAGAGGAAAAGATGCAGGAGACGAGGAGGTTAATGTGTACAAGAAGTGGTGGAAGAGAAAGGTGAAGGAGGTGAAGGAGGTGAGGAAGGGAGTGAAGGAGAAGTGGACCGCTGAGAGGGCGACACCAAAGGTCAGGGAGAGCTGGGAAGGATTTCCATTCTCCTGCTTTCAGCCCCGCTCCACGAGTCTGAAGGGAAATCCCACAGAGAAGCCGCTGACCTTGAACAAAGAGGAGAGAGGAGGAGAGAGTGAAGGTGAAGCAGGGAATTTCAGATGGGGAGAAACAAGGAAGAGTCAGGAGACACGGAGAGGGGATTCAGACAAAGAGACGGGAAAGAAATAGTGATTGTTTTCTTCGTTTTGTTACAATAAACGTGTTTAACAAATGTCTGTAAATAGATTTGGCAGGTGCAGCTAGGAACAGCTCAAACGTGGCACAGGGAACGCAGAAGAAAAAGCCATTCAATCAAATATTATTTTAAGCTGTAACAAAAAGACTAACTTGGCGAGAATTCCTCTTGAATCCCGAATTATCCACCTCAAATGGGGCGAAGCCTGCGAGCTAGTTCAGGCAGTCAACTCGAGCACTTATGCTGCATTCATACATAACGCCCCTTACCACTCTACAACCAACCAAACAGAGTCTCCTTAATATGCCGCTCTATTTAACCTGCCAGATATCTCTCTATGCTTTGCTTGCTGCTGCTATTGCTGCTGCTACCTCTACGTCGCTGCTGCTTGCTGCCCCACCACCACCCCAGCTTCCACCCCAGCTTCCACCTGTAGGCTCTGGGGGTTAGTTATTTAATCATCACTCAGCGTGCTGTGTATATCTGTGGAGTGATGAGGCCCGAGCCTAATCGCCAAACTCAACTATATGCTGTTTCTAATAAACATGTTAAAGAAACACGTGAGTTGTCTGACTGAAGTATGTTTTTGTCAAATTAGCTCACAGTACTTGCAAAAAATCTTGATAAATCCAATAAATTGTGTTGGTGTCAAGGTGGAGAAGGTTGCTTTGTCCTTCAGTTAACTGGTATCATGATCATCAGCTTTATTGAAGAGACTCAAGGTCCGTTTTTACACTCAAATATGGTATGAACACAAAATGCTGCAAATGAATAAACGCATGCTCAAAACACAACGGAAACGGGGACACTAAAAAGTGGTGCACACAGCTGGTTGACGTTCAGAGATTATAAAGCTGGCAAACATTAACTTTCACTTGAAACGTACCTAAAATATACGTTTTATTGGCTTTTCTTTTAACAATGTGATTCCTTCCGATATTATTGCAGAACTGCCGTAAGCTAACGTAGCTAACCTAGTCATTTCAAATATACAGACAAAAAACTTACAGCTATGAGACACATTATGAAACCAACTGCTGTCTTGAAACCAAGCAAAGCAAAACAGAAAAAGTTAGCAGAAAAACAAAGAAGCAGAGAGAGAAACAAAAGCATTTAATTTACTCTTTTCTTCTCTATTTGCCCCTTTTTCCCTCAATACCAGCAAAGCCACCACAGAGGAAGAACCCATGGGGCGTCACAGCATCACAAAGGGTCTCGTTGTTGTTGATTCGGCAAAATGTTGTGTTCCTTAGAGGAGGAACACATCTATGAATTTGTATTAAAATAATGTAAAAGTTCTATAGAGGAGAGAACTGAGACATGCCTCCAGGAAATGTCTTATCTCCTGTTTAAACGTTTCAAATAAAAAGACCCTCCCTCGTTATTTACTGAAAGCAATTCACCAAACAGTTCATAAAGTTGCCGAGGAATGCACGTTTAAAATGTGTGTCAGCAAAACCGTTTTTAAGAAACGTTGTGCTTCTTTGTAAACGGGTAATGTGTTTGGCTGAAGGCTGGATGCTTTCTTAAAAGGAGACGATGTTAAATTCAATTATTGAGTTTCCCTTCTTAAGGGAAATCTGGAGTTGTGTTACTTCAGCATATTTGCTGGGGTATGAATAAATCAGAAAACACCCTTTTACCTTTCTTTGGCTTGTTTTCATTTGTAAACTCAGTTGTGTTTAACCCTCCTGTTGTGTTCGGGTCAAATCTGACCGATTTACTATTTTCATCAATCATAACTTTTTTGTTTTACATTCGATTGCATTCTGGCTTTATGATATCCTTCACAGTAGACATTTGAACATATACAATGGCTGATCACCACTTTCATTGGACTTTGGATGATTTAGTCAACTTTGTAAAACCCATGGTGTTCCCGGTCAAAAATGACACACACACACACGCACGCACGCACGCACGCACGCACGCACGC
>NW_011357529.1:29121-34339 GCF_000735185.1 Notothenia coriiceps | reverse complement strand
GAGGAAACGTGCTCTATTAGTAGGGTGTAGTGTCCACACCGTATAGTTCTACGACTAATCTGTCATAGCTAAATAACGTGTCCTACACGGATCCGACCGGTGTTATTTTCCGTGAGACTTTGCACGTCTAAAACCGAAATAACCCCCCAGACCCCCCCAGGTTTTGGTCAGTCATAGACCACACTCCCAATCCCTTAATCCACATTACAACACTTAGCCTTCACCTGGGTTTAACCCCCCCACCACCACCCCAATACCATACCCGTCACGCATACAATACCTGCTACTTGTGTCCGGTGAAGCTATAGTTGTTGTATATGGGATCGGGGATTGGGATTAGGATTAGGATTGGGATTGGATTAGGATGGAGTGTGGCTATGATTTACCTAAAAGCCTGGAGGGTGTCTGGTGGGGTTAATTTCGTTTTATCGTGCAAAAGTCTCACCGGGAAATATAACACCGTGATCCTGTGTGGACACGTTATTAGTACGACAGATGTGAGTGCGTAGAACTATACGGTGTGGACATCCACCCTCCTAAGTAGTAGCCGTTTCCTCTTCACTTAGTGATAGCGTCTAAAAAATGCTAAACCACTGTATAACTCTCTTTCCAATAAAACACCATGTCCATACATCTTTTACAAAATCTACAAACCTCAAGTAGAGTACTCTTTTCACCCTCGTTTTTGTTTTCACAACGCAAATATAAAAACAAGTCACCATCTATATAGGAACAAGTTTCTCCGAATTGAAAGGCAGAATATAGTAAAATAAACTCAAATATAATTTTAGTTGGAGAATGATTTGTAGACCAAAACACAACCGAAGGAAAATTGGGATTTGCTCTACCCCTGCATTGTGCATGAGATTCATTTAACAAAGACCATAGGGCATGAGTAATTGAGGGTGAGAGAATAAAAAAGCTGCTGAAAAATGAAAGATGAAGGAGTAAGGTTTCACAGACCAAGGAAATCAAAACTTACACACAAACCCACCGCCAACTAAGGTTTAATAATAAATCTCAGGGTAACGCACGGATAACTAAACTCGTGCTAGGCACTAGGTAGTAAAGGACCAGAAGAGATTCTGCGACGAGTGTGCCTTGCAAAGCAAATACGTGTCATAGCAAAAGTTTTCAGAAGAGGCAAGTGTTCATAAGGAAAGTAAACTGCACAGACCGAAGTGTGCTCCTTGCTACCTTTGCGGACATCATTGACATACCGGCCCTGACATTTCACGCGACATTGAAGGCGGTGTTTTATGTGGTTTTCGTCGCTTCTTCTGGGGCCTCGTTACAACGGTACCGATGGGAGACAAATACGGGGCGCCACCTAAATCGTTGTACATCATCAAGTACATTTAAGTAGGTACAGTGAACAACGACTACCAAACACCATCTCCTCGACCATCTAAAAACGTGATTTGTGGACCATCGTATGGGTCATCGATGACTGTCATCGATGACCGGTACGATGTCGTCACTCGTCGTTCCCCCCTCCGCCCCGATAGCAAAAAAATCCTTTACTAGTCCTCTAACTTGAGCTAATGTGTCTCGCAAACTGGGGGTCTCCAAGCAAACGTTAGATAGGTGGAAACCCTGGTACCCGCCGCCCTTTCCCCCCAGACTCCCGCGATCGTCGTGGGGATACGCCGTCCGTCACCCCACCGCCTCGAGGTTGAAAGACTTAATCATAAACTGCCAAATAACGACGAGGCCCACGTATCTGACACATTATCATCGTTATTTAAGTGTAACAACCATTATTACTTAAAACCGGGACGGGGGCTTACAAAAAAACATCGGGGCCTGTTAATATGTTGGGAGTTATTCATATTATGTAATTGGCACGAAATGCATTGAGTAGTACTGTGACTTTGCCTGCCGTCCTGACATTAAAAGGGCACAAAGTCACTACGTTTCTCCGTTCTGTGTCTGGCTTAGTCTCTCAACCTACCTTTATTTTTCACACGACACAGTTACAGTTCGGAGCGCCTGAGACACACACACGCCTATTATCGACGTAATCCCACACCTCTCTCCCCCTCTCTCTCTCCCTGGTCCGACGGTCGTCGTCCCTGGCTCACAACAATCGAGACCATCGATCGCGTGATTGCCTGTATGCCTGCAGACAAACAAGGTGTTGTTCGACCTCCTCGGAGGAGAGTCTGACTCCCCGAGTCCACTCTCGATTTCCTGAGAGACTCACAAAATCTATCAATTGAAATCAGACTTAATAGAGTCCACCCAAGTTTGCCAAACCAGTTTAATAAGTCTTCTAATAAAGGCGCCGTGTGGAAGTATACTAGTAATATTCAATATTTGTTTATATTCTCTTATTCCTTTTTGTTTAATACTTTATGACTATACTACGTCATTTTGTTCTTATGTCAAACTTTCCCCTCACTAACATTTTATAGGTATTTCTTTTTCTCTGTAGACGAATGTCAACACAATTAGACCCACAACTCTCTACATAGAGTATCTAGTAGAAATTACAACGAGAGTTTCACTTCGGTTAACTACAAAATTGAAGTTATAAATTTTTTTAGAAAGGGCCCCCCGTAGGTATCACAGATTTTTTCAGATTTGTGAACAATATTTGAGAGAAATGGTTATTTTGTGTATGTAGAAAATGTTTTAGATCTTTGAGTTCCTCTCATGAAAAATGGGAGCAAAAACAAAAGTGTTGCGTTTATATTTTTGTTCAGTGTATTTATGATATAAGTAAAGAAAAGGAGGCCACAGATTATCACCATCACAGAACAATATGGGCACTAAGGCGGAAACAATGAGGCGTCCTGGCACAAATCCAGCGCCACGAATGACAGCAGCGTCTCAGTTTAAGTAGCATCATCCCGCTTCATCAAGCGTCGTCCAGACCTCTTCCGGTGGGAGGAGCTAACCAACGCCACACCGACGCGGTAACCATAGTACCTAAAGGCAGTCATATACACACACACATATATATATCTCTTTTAGGCGATATCTGATGCCTGGTCTCTATCGATGGTGCAATAGGAGCAAGCTGCAGTGAGACATTGTGATATGTTCAGTCAAAAGAAACTGCCTCATTTCTGTAGATACTGCACTCTCAGGTAATGTGTGTATTCTGACTTGATGTGCCTGACCAACAAGTGAGAACAGCAGGTACTGCAAACACGTTGACCTTTTCTCTAATGATTCTCCTTTGTTTGTATCCTACGAAACGCTGCAGAATACATCATTTTCTGATATATATACTCTGGAAGCTGCACAAAACAGGATTGACTTCATGAAACAGAGCTTACGCTAGAATTGATTGGGTTCAAATGTATTATCTCTGGTATCCAAATCTAGTTGTACATTAACTTCTGTATATTTGTATTGTGATTTCGATAAATAGGTTAGGGTAACTGACGTCATGTATGATATTTACTGTTTATATTTGTGTTCAATTGTATTTAATTGTAACCCATGTGCAATGCCTTGTTTATATGCTGTTGTAAGAAAACAAATTCCAAAATTGTTATTAATAGTAAATCTAATATATTTTCTCTTTAGCCATGAACTACAAAACCCATTGAGATGTTTTCAGATGCAAGACAATGCAGAAAACCTTATTTATCTTGTCCAGCTGTGGCTCAAGGACTGATCCCTGATTGTGTGCAAAGACACAGAATGTGTCTTTCGATGATACCAACAGAAAGCAGACATAGCAGCCATCAGGTGAACACACACTCCGGCTGCCAGGTGGCTGTTAACATCTGTTTGAATGAGAATATCCTCCGTGAGAGATTGGGACTTCACGCTCAGCTGCTCTAAATCCTTTTAAAGATGCTGCGTCTCTGGCCAGCATCCCCCGCAGAGAAACACAGGTCCCTCCACTCCGACAACCCATCATCACACACACACACACACACACACACACACACACACACACACACACACACACACACACACACACACACACACACACACACACACACACACACACACACACACACACACACACAGTCCACATGTGGCTAAGTGAGTTCCCTCAGTGTGTGCTGTGTGTGTGTGTGTGTGTGTGTGTGGTGTGTGTGTGTGTGTGTGTGTGTGTGTGTGTGTGTGTGTGTGTGTGTGTGTGTGTGTGTGTGTGTGTGTGTGTGTGTGTGTGTGTGTGTGTGTGTGTGTGTGTGCGTGCGTGCGTGCGTGCGTGCGTGCGTGCGTGCGTGCGTGCGTGCGTGCGTGTGTGTGTGTGTCTTGACAGTGAAAAGCTCTCTTAAGTCCCCCAATCTTTCCAAATTGGCCTCTGGGATGACGCCACTACACAACTACATCCAACTCTGCTGTGCTGCATGAATTCCTGGTGTGTGTGTGTGTGCGTGCGTGTGCGTGAGCGTGAGCGTGTGCGTGTGCGTGTGTGTGTGTGTGTGTGTGTGTGTGTGTGTGTGTGTGTGTGTGTGTGTGTGTGTGTGTGTGTGTGTGTGTGTGTGTGTGTNGACGCGGTAACCATAGTACCTAAAGGCATATACACACACACACACATATATATATATATCTCTTTTAGGCGATATCTGATGCCTGGTCTCTATCGATGGTGCAAACCATCGATAGAGACCAGGCATCAGATATCGCCTAAAAGAGATATATATATATATGTGTGTGTGTGTGTATATGCCTTTAGGTACTATGGTTACCGCGTCTGTGTGACGTTAGTTAGCTCCTCCCACCGGAAGAGGTCTGGACGACGCTTGATGACGCGGGACGACGCTGGATTTGTGCCAGGACGCCTCGCTACTCTACTCTCCAAATGTTTGTGTATGTTCTGTGACTTGTGACGGCGCTGGATTTGTGCTAGACGCCTCATTGTTTCCGCCTGAGTGCCCATATTGTTCTGTGATGGTGATAATCTGTGGCCTCCTTTTCTTTACTTATATCATAAATACACTGAACAAAAATATAAACGCAACACTTTTGTTTTTGCTCCCATTTTTCATGAGAGGAACTCAAAGATCTAAAATATTTTCTACATACACAAAATAACCATTTCTCTCAAATATTGTTCACAAATCTGAACAAATCTGTGATAGTGAGCACTTCTCCTTTGCCGAGATAATCCATCCCACCTCACAGGTGTGGCATATCAAGATGCTGATTAGACAGCATGATTATTGCACAGGTGTGCCTTAGGCTGGCCACAATAAAAGGCCACTCTGAAACGTGCAGTTTTGCTTTATTGGGGGGGTCTGGGGGG
>NW_011357529.1:0-28339 GCF_000735185.1 Notothenia coriiceps | reverse complement strand
TATATGCCGTGAGCTGATTATCGAGCCTTCATTGTAACAGTCGCGGGTTTACTGTGTGTTTGCGTGTGGGGAGTTTTTTTGTGCGTGCTCTATATTGCCCTTAATAGTGTTCACTGGAGTCCAGCACCTCAGCACCCCCACTCAAAATACCTTCCCGCGCCTCTGTAATGGGACCCGTTATCGTTTGTGGGGTCCGTTCCTATCGTTTTGTTACGGCCTCGTGTAAATTAAAGGGCTATACGCAAGAGAAGCTATGCAGATCCAACCCGTTTTGTTCTTGTGTAAACGGGGTCTGAAGAAGAGGGACCAATGAAAACGTTGTCATGTTGCCGTTGTTCAGCATGGAAACATTCATTAGCTAACAATGACATTATTGTTCTATTAATATAAAGGGAGGTCAGGTACTCTTTAAAACAGCTGCTAGTTATGGGGACTTTTTACCGAAGTACATTTCAAAGCCTCTTTACTTTGACTTGAGTAAAGAAGTTTAGTCAGTACTTCTACTATACCAGAGTATTTTTAAACACAAGTATCTGTACTTCGACTTGAGTAAACTATGTGTGTACTTCTGACATCCCTGATAATATGACATGTTGATAAAGACCCCGGAGCCCGTAGGAGGTCTGCTGCAGTCGGGATGAAACAGGAAGCCGAGACACAGACATCAGCGTGTTGCTGTCAGCGCTCTGAGGCGTGTGCCGAGGGAGAGGGGGAACCCCGCTGAGAGGAACGTCCACTGAACAGCTCATCACACACCAGTGCTACTCCGTGTGTGTGTGTGTGAGAGAGAGAGAGAGAGAGAGAGAGAGAGAGAGACAGAGAGGGAATTACAGAGCTGCTGCTGCTATAATTCATCACAGCTCTTCATGATGTACTCCCACACACTGCTGCTCTCTGCGGGCCTGATGTTCGTATGCACACAGTTGTCCTTGTTGCTGAGTGA
This sequence comes from Notothenia coriiceps, assembly GCF_000735185.1. Taxonomy (NCBI): domain Eukaryota; kingdom Metazoa; phylum Chordata; class Actinopteri; order Perciformes; family Nototheniidae; genus Notothenia; species Notothenia coriiceps. Next base: position 27,396 of record NW_011357529.1, on the reverse strand, counting down.
TTACATCAACGGTTACAAGGAACATACGTAGATATACTTCTAAGGTATTGCAGTTTACAATGCAAAGTTGTTGAGTCTTTTCCTGAAACAGGTTCACACTTATTTTGCATCAATTTACTTCAGTTCTAGTTTAATGCTGAAGATAGTTTGATTGCAGTCGGTTCAACTTCAGAACCAGATAGCTTTTCCACCGATCAGAGCCTTAGAGGAGCCTCGTAATGACAGCGCGAAAAGCCCCGAACACAACAACAATGGTGGAAGTGGAGCAAGATTGAGTTGTAAGCAGGACAACTTTTTACCCTTCTCCAAAAGAGTAAGAAGTTGTAGAATGAATAATATCAGGCGCAAATAAGTACAAATGACTTGAAACCAACACACACAGTAATAACCCTGTGTAATTCTCCGACTGCTAGAGTGGTGTTGTCTGTTAGCGGAAATGTACTTCTTCTGAAATGTCCAAATTGGCTAATCAGAATTCAATCGAGTCTTCAACTAAGTGCCCCATTAGTAATGAAGGCAATACACTCATGAAAGTACAGAAGGGTTAAAGTGAACGTTTAATTTGTTGTAATGTAGGAAAATGTGTGGCTTTCCCAACAAATGTGACAAAAACACATCCTTCTGCTCCCTCTTCCCTCCTCTCCACTTTCCTCCTCCCCTTCCTGTGTGTGTCTCTGCTCTCTTCAAGGTCAGCGGCCGCTCCGCAGGACTTGCCATCAGAGAGATGAACCGAGGCGGGGCAGGCAGGAGCTTTCTTGGACCTTGTAAGACGTCTCTGCAGGCAGCCAGAAGAGGCCCCTCCCCCCTTCTCTCTTTTATAGGTGAACAAGGACTGAACCACACTTAGGAAGTGAACTGTGGAGCATTTATTCCTCAAGTTAATCTGTAGTGCGGAACAATGACGTTTCAAACCTGGGTGGCACCAATTACTCTGCACACCCTTCCTCTCACAGCTGAATGAAGGTTAAACACATGCACACTTATCTGAGTTGTAGCAGGACGTTACATAATCCACTTATCAATGTTTCCCATGTTCTAATCTTAGCAGACGATCAACATTTCAACTTCGATGGTGCTACCGCTTCTCCGATGCAATTTAGATAGTTCCCCTCAGGAGGAACGGTTTCTCAGCAGGCAAAAACGTACCTGCCCTATCGTAGATTCAAATCATGTTCCCGCCTCCACTCCTATCTCCTCTTCTTTCTGCACTTTTCTCCATCACCATTCCTCAATCTGCAACTCATGACCTTCTATCTCTCACATCCCATCATTCCTAATGTCAACATAGATACACTCACTTGACAAGATTTCCAAGTATTGCTTATCTCTGAACAGATTACAATGTCACTTTAAAGGGGCCCTATTTAGCTGTTTGCGGTTTTCCACTGTCCTGCAGTGTGTATAGGTTTTAGTGCATGTAAATGGTCAGCAAAGGCTAAAATCATTGGCAACAACCACGCTATATCTAGTGTAAGCCTTTGAATGTTTTATGTTTCTTCACAGAATACAAACTAAAACCGGTAAAAAACCTCCAGAACCAACAAGGTTTAAAAGTGTAAAAATTAACAAGGGTAAAATCCCAAAGTTCCCTCCATGGGAGTTCATAAGTTTTCTCAGTATTTCCACTGATAATATATATATTTACTGTTGATGTTATTATTCATTGTTTTTATTATAAACATATTATTAAACAAAGTCCCAATTTTGGATCAATAGAGGACATATATTTTATTCTATTCAAATGTTTTGTACTTACTTGTTTTACTCTATTAATGAGCAGTTGTATCTCAACACCACCATCAGTCATGAGAGGAGGAGGAAGATGAGGAAGAGTACGTTACTCATATCTATCTGTCTGTGTTGCAGCGCTGCCATAATGGAATGAGAAAATGACAAACCCATTTTGGGTTAATTAGGGACTTGACCCCGTGGAGAACAGGCTCCCAGTTTATCTCGTGCTCTAACAAGCGCATATGGCTAACTGCCGTTTAAAACACCACTTATTTACATTTAGAGTGAATCTCCTGGCCCCGGCTACCCTGACAGGAACTTTACGACTCGCAGTTAAAAAGAAACAAATGTGTTTAAGTGGCGGCTTTTTAAAAAGTAATTAACCCATTTGTTTAAATGTCACGGTTCGTGAGTTTTATTCTTTTTTCATTTAACACCGAGTGAAGGTTTGATTAGACATGGCGCTGGTTTGTTATCCACTTAGGGATATCTGTCCGTTTCATCTCGTCGCCGTATCCGGAGGCAAATTCACAATTTTGCTGCTAGATTGGTGTGTGTGTGAAATCAGAAAGTTAATGTAAAATTGCCGTGAGAGAAAGATGTGTTTAACTTGGCTTTCACTGTTTGGAAATCAGTTAAAAAAGCTAGTTATCCCTCCTGCGGGCTTAGCTACTGTATGAAATTGTCGCTTTCTGTCTGTCTTACAAGCAAATACTCACAATGACACACATGTAAACTGCGTGCTCTCATGGTTCCTTGTGTCCTGCAAACCCACAAACAACAACACCTGTGACATAACAATATGAACACTTTGTTTTAGGATGAGGGCATTGATATAGGACCCCCTTGGGCCCCTGTCTACGGTTTCAACGAGCTCACTGTCCTCCACAAATTTTTGACAAAAGCTTTTACCTCTAGGCCTATATAGAAAAAAGTATCTAAAAATACACCAAGAAACCAACAGAAAACCAAACACTAAAATTGAGACAGAAATAAATAAATAAATAAAATAGAATAAATACATCAAATAAAATGGACACAAAGGGGAATACATGACAGACAAATAAAAATAATTATAAATAAACAGAGCCAATAGAAGGGGGTTATTTTAAAGGATTTTATTCTATCTTCTACATTCCTGTAAATATTCACATTTGTTCGTTTTTTTTAATTGAGTACAGAAAAACGATAAAATGCACAATCCTGAATCAGACCTGTTGCCCCACACAGCCGGTCAGCTCCGCAGCACAGCTGTGCAACACTGACGCAATGGCAGGTCTCGAGGAAGAGCTTAACCACTGCGAGCACAACTCTCCCAACACAAGCAGAGCATTGTGGGTCCTCTGAGCGCTGGGAACAGCTGGACCACACTGCGGGTATCTCGGACCCTGCGGCGATGACAGGATCAGCTTTAGCCCAAAGCTTTCCTCTCCACGGCCGGCGCAGGAGAACATGATGGATGAACGTGAAGACAGGCCGGAGTAACGATTACTTCACTTATCCAACGATCTGGTTATAGACCTCTAACCATGTGTTGATTCAAGACTCAAGATTTATGGCTTGTATTGTCATTTGTACATATAGCTACAGTGTAGTTATGTCAATGAAAAGGCTCCTCCATAACACAGTTGATTGACATTGTTGAGATGTGTTAATATTAAAAAGGGTTCGCAACAGTGTCGGAAGATTTTTTTGATCTTATTCTATTTCATATGTACATTGTTTACTTATTCCTGCATTTCTACTTCTAGAATTGTCTATCTCATGTATTTTAAGTCTTCATTACACTGTAGGTTGCATTGTAGGCCTATACAAATATGGGGACTTCAAATTTTCATTGGCAACAACTACGCCGTATCTAGTGTAAGCCTTTGAATGTTGAAAGATTTATCAAAGCCGATATAAACACTCACGTACTGTATGGACACTTTTTGACTCCAAAATTGTCAAATTTAAACGCAGTTTTGATGTCGGTTGCTCAAGTTTATATGTTTTTACTACTGTCTGTAGTTGAAGAAGACCTTTATAAAGGTAAGAAACAGAGCATCGTAAAAGAGAAAGGGGCAAATCAAGCAAATGATACTCACTTATACTTGAATTAAGGATGATTAAGTTAATACTTTTACGTTTCTATATAGAATACAAACTAAAACCGGTGAAAAACTTCCAGAACCAACACGTTTTAAAAGTCTTCTTTACTTAGGTAGGTAGGATATCTAATATAATATTGCCCCTGCAGGTAGAAAGCACACATATTAATGTTCTCTAGGTACTTAACACACATATTGAACAACACACCTCCACAGTAACAGCCCCCCCCCGCCCATTGGCTCTGCAGATGTCCGTCATCGGGTGTGTATATTTATGAAAGGATTATGATTGGACCTCTGCTTCCTGCGACCTTTGACCCAAGGTAATCCCCGAATGTTATTGGGTCATGATTGATGGTCTGACTCTCCTTTGATATGTTCAGAACACGTGCATCACGCTCTGACAGGAAGTCCATGAGAGTTTATTTTAGACTGGTGTTGTTTTTTGAGATGCAATGCTACAGATTTGCAGATAAATATATTAACATTGTTTACTTATTTAAGAATTCTTCTCAACAAAGACATATTCCTGATTGAATACACACATTGTCTTTTATATTGTAGGCCCAGTGCTGATGAGGATATGAATGATGTCTCTTCATGTCCCCCCCACTTTTCAAATTCCCATTTGTGTCCCCCCCACTTTTTAAATGTGTTTATTATTATTTCTTTACGCAAGCGGTCATCGTCACGGAGGAGCGTCTGTGTGTGTGCGGCACGAGCGCATCTTGTGAGAGAGAGATAGAAAGAGAGAGAGACAGAGAGAGAGAGAGAGAGACACACAGAGATTTACGGGGGTTGTTGTTAGCATTTGGTGCTAGCTCGGAGCTAACGATGATTAGTAGCTGTTTCAACAATAAGGAGAGGGAGAGCTCTTTCCTGTCAGACTTTGAGAGACTGAGAGAGAGAAAGAGAGACAGAGAGAGAGAAAGAGAAAGAGAGACAGAGAGAGAGAAAGAGAGACAGAGAGAGAGAAAGAGAAAGAGAGACAGAGAGAGACTGAGAGAGTTACGGCGGTTGTTGTTAGCATTTGGTGCTAGCTCGGAGCTAACAGAGATTAGAAGCTGTTTCAACAATAAGGAGAGGGAGAGTCCTCTCTTGTCGGACTGAGAGAGATAACGTCAGCTCAGGGAGGTAAAGGACTCTGAGTGATTAGATTGTAAACTTTAGTCTAAGTTATCTCAGTGGGTCTCGTCATCTATGTAAACAAATATTTCCATCCATCTATGTAATATTAGTAATATAATTATTTTATTAGTATATAAATAAGTTAAGAAATCCTTCCAATGTGGGGTTTGAAAGGGGAGTGATTAGTCAAATATGCATAAATAAAAAGAAAGAATGCAGACTAGATAAGATAAAGATAGGAGAGAGGAGTTTATCAAATATTTCTTATTGGTTGTGAGCATATTCTAATGGTTTTTTGTTTATTGAAATATATACAGTTCTGTTTCATATGAGTGTTGAGAGCTTTATCCATAAATCTCTTAATGTTGCCCTCAAAATGCACCAGATTGATGCATTAAACTTCAATTTTAAGAAACAAATCTTCCCGGGGTACATGCCCCCGGACCCCCCTAGAGGATGTGAGGTCATCACAAATAACACAGGTTCACATGGATAGGATACTAGATAAGTGTGCACACTCATTATATACAATTTGTCTTGGATTTGTTAACACTATAGTCCCTAATATATTTGTAGAAAGGCAGGAAATGGAATTAAATTGAGAACATTTTTCATTGCGGAGGACCCCCTGTTTTGTGTCCCCCCCACTTCTCAAACCAAAGTTACACCCTTGCACACGCGTGATAAAAGTTGCAGACAATGATGCAACATTTGCAGTAGTCAAATGTAACACCTGTGTGCGTTACGCTGAAGTATTTTCTCATTCGTAGATCTTTCTGACTCAAAGTGTTCATTTTCTCATGACAGTTAAGCGACTAAGTAATATTAAAAACGAGATTTTCAGTAAGTTTCTACGACAAACGTGTTACCGGTCAGACTTTGGGCTCATTTCATTTACGAAGTGCTGACATCCACTTTCAAAATACAAATAATTAAAAGGGATGGAGGAAGAGAAGGAGAGATGTCTGAGTGAGCTACACCCAAAAAACTGTTTCTGAAAAATGTGTTTCACACAGATTATATTTTGTCCCCACTCACACAATCATGTACATTTGTTAAACACACAAACTGTTTGAATTGACTTCAATCCTAACAGCTTTTTCAACACGTTGGCGACTTCCTGTGTGCCAGAACTGACACTGGCTTCTACATAAAGACTCCACAGCTTTCATGAATTGTCTATAGGTTGACATTTTATTATTTAATGCAAATGTTGTGAGAAGACTAGGTAGGGTCTAAGGTTTATTCAGATAACATATCAGAGCATTACAGTGTATGAATCCTATATTTTGGACAGAAGTGAGGTACACGCAGGGCAGATGCAGTAGGTATGGGTAGAAAGAGTAATATGCACAAAGTGGAGGTGCATGGAGCAGCCATGGATAATGAATGAACAGCTGGGCCGCTGGAGGTTGAGGCGAATAATATGGTGTTTCATTTTTTTTGACATATCACATGCTAGTGGGTCATGCATATTTCATTGAGAATGTCTGGTTGGGCTACTGCCTGCCTAGGGAGCCCGGCAGATGTTATGCCTGTGTGTGTGTGTGTGTGTGTGTGTGTGTGTGTGTGTGTGTGTGTGTGTGTGTGTGTGTGTGTGTGTGTGTGTGTGTGTGTGTGTGTCAGAGGATACATATAAAGCATTACAAACGGTATGTGTGTGTGTACCTGACTGTGAAGTTCAGGATTGATCTCAAATACTGGTGGATAGAGTGCAACATGCTATACCAAAACAAGAACATCTGATAAGCTTATGTACTCTTTTTATCCCAAGGGACAATTCCTGATATATACTGGTTTAACCCCTCCGGTATCATTCGATTGGACTACGCAAACCTTTTAATATAATGTTTTTATCAAAGTCTTTTGCAGTGGACATTTTTGTCTCGAATGACTAATTTGCGTAGTCGATTTGTTACACAGTGAATTAAAGGCCGATTTGAAAAATTGGAATTCCAAAATAGATCGAGAAAATAGCCTTTTTACAAAAAATAAGGCCATTTGCACCAACACAACCAAAGTTATTGCAAAATGAAAAGTGAGAAGTGACCCATGTGGACAAAAACGTCCACAGTAATACCGGAGGGTTAAGTAGTTTTACAAATATGATATGGACTATGCACATATTGTTAAAGAGTGCAAAGCATCAAATGTGGATTGGGGTTTTATCTTTCTCAAAATAATCATATGTGATCCATAACTGCCTTTATCTTTAAATTGACTGCAGAAAATAACTATGCTTAAATTATGTAAATAATCCCTGGAGAAGATTTATTTTGATGTTGACCTCCAGTACCTTATCCTTCAAGCCCTCTCATCCTGTTCCTCCTCATGCATCATGCATGGACATTGTTTGATGGCAGTACCGTTCATCAAAACAACACTAATCCTAACCCCTTCAGCACAATCAATGTTATTCAACTCCTTCCGACACTCTCTAGAAGTGCTGGGGTGTCAGAGTTCACACTGTATTTCTTTGATAATGTTATTCCTCATGTATGAACACGTATGTTTCATAAGAAAGACGTGTGATGTTTAAATCATGCGACATAAAGGTAAACAAACAAAGCAGTGTGGATCTAAACTGCTGAGTTGGGTTATTTGCAGAGTTTGCTGTCCTTCCTGTTCATGGACAACATTGTGTTTTGAAAACTGTCATATAGTCTGCATTTTAAAGATACTTTACTCACTGAAAGCCGAATGGGACTTTGCCACTTCTTGAATGGTTTTTAACACATTGCTCATTTGAATCGTTAGCTTTGGAGAGGGGCCAAAGTTTCCTTGTGGCCGTGTTGCTTTTGGCTGTTTGCAGGTCTCTGGGAATTGTTTTTCCAGACTTTGAGAGTTTCCCCACACTCCTGAAGTCTGAGCCAGGCCGAGCACGGAGCCCTGGGGTACTCCTCGTTTCCTGTGAACACACACAGTCAACACTGGGACACGCCGCACACACCAGTCACACACACATGCAGAACTGTGCCCGCAAACCAGCCCCCGCTCCCACCTTGTCTCATAAGAATTACGTTTATGTGCAGCTATTCTGCATTTAGCGAGTTACAGTGCGTCTAGTGTTAAAGCAGGAAATGGTGTGTTAGGATGTGAAGGTCACGGTGGGGAACGGAACTATAGTTGTTCTTCTTTAATGCTGCTGTCCTAGGTTCACATCCTGTCTTATCCTAGATGACTGGCAAAAGGTTCCATTAAGAAAGACTTTACCTTAACCTTGATTAATTACGTGGTCAGAATAACATAATTGAAGAAAAGAAAGAATGTCTAACAGAGAGTGTCTGGAAATGTGTAGCAACAGATGCATCGTAATGGATGTTCACACCTGAGGCAAGCACATGTAGTATATACAATTAAGCTGCGCGTAAAAAAATAGCCTTACGTCTGGTTTGAACTCACCAAAACAAGTCCAAGATATCAATGACCAATATCAGAGAAACAATGCTCACCAGAACCATAATATGAAAAGCAGTGAAAATGTGTGAACCTTGAGCCTACGTAAGAATCATGAATGCTACAATAATAACAGAAATGATGATTGCTTTTTGACACTTATGTAAAGCCATTTCCTTTATGTCATGTGACCTGGAAATCTGATGCTGAATTTGCAGCTCAGGACCGCACTGCTTCTGAAGCTAACTTTAGACACGCTACGTTTCGGAAACAACATACTTATGTTTTAGAAAAAGGTTCCCGTGTTATCATCTTCTCTGGCTTGCATTGCAGCTCCATATTTTTGTGTCTTGTTAAAAAAACAAACAGGTACTCTTTAAGTCAATGATTTGTCCTTTGGGTTGCTGTTTGGATTTTAAGTCAAATGTAGAATCTGAGTTTAGTTGCTCACTCATATTCTGTATGTCCAAATGTACTGAAGCCAAGCTGTCGATCTACATAACAGCATTTATGTTTGTACGCACCATCAAGTGTGAAGGTTTAAACAAATCCATTAGGCCTATACAAATGTAGTGTAGTGGCAATGCCAGCTCAATTAAAGCATTTCATAATTTAGGATTTCACTGATAAAATCTAACCCTAACCCTAACCCTGTGTCATGATGAAATCTCCGTCACAACATAATGCATCTATCATAATGGTCACATAGACCAAGCTTTAAACAATTGTGGATCACCTTTTTTAAATAACCAAGAGCTTGACAAAAGACTGTTCAGTTTCTAACCTTTTTTATTTGGCCTTATGAAAGTCATCATTTCCATTGCAACAGATTCCTTACCTTTTTCGCCGTTCCTCAGGCTGTGTGTTGTGGTAAAACAGAGCTGTCCTGTTGCGGTTCCTCTTTGACCTCCTGTGTGGGACTGATGTTTTTATTGGTGTCCTCCTGACTCTGGAGTGATGCGCCTATTACAGAGGTCACAGAGGTCGATTGTGTTACCCCCCCCTCTCCCAGTTTCTGCCACGGTTTGACAGCAGAGCTAAAGCTTCCTTTCCCAAAAGCATCCTTGTTCCATTACCTTGCAGTGGAACAAAGATTAACTTCTCCTTTCAAAAACTCTTTCATCGAAATATTCAGTCATCTTCACCCGTCACCCCAACCCCCTCTATTCCCCCTTCGCCACCATTTCAATTCGTTCCACCTCATATTCAGACACTCACATGATCCTTTTGCACAAGTTCCAGATTACATGCATGTCCGTTAACGTCCAGCCCGGGATGGAGTCAGAGTGGGGGGGGGGGGGGGTTTGCTGTAAAAAGAACTTAGGGCTTATTATGTGTGGTTTGAAGTTATTTACTCCTTATGCATTTCTTTAAATGGTCGTAACTCACAAATTAGCCACGGTCTATAAGCTGCTTTCTGTAGTAAAAACGTATGATAATGAGCGTGTATTTTTTCTGACAGGAACTCAAAGGCAAAACTTCACAGTGAAGAAGATTAAGTTGCGATTTGGGAGCAATTACAAAAAAGGTTTCGGATCAAAACATAAGACACGTCCGGATGATAGCTCAGAGCTAAAGCTCCTAGCGAGGGGTCTACTAAATTATTGACATCATGCAAACTTACCATATTTTCACTCTTGCCAAGGAAGATGCCAAATGATGAGGGGGGGAAAAACATATTCATCTATTCCCTAAGTGCTTCAAAGCACCCGACGTGTAACCTAGACATACTGAGCCAAATACAAACACTTTAAAAGAATATGATGATGCGGAAGCCAAATGGTGCCGAGTGGCGTCTGAAACAGGAGGCGTTTTGAAGAGCCATGCTGGGCTGTTGGCGGCGGTGACATTCGAGCCGCGACACAGCTCACCGGGATGCGATTTAGAGCGTGTACTTCCACCTTCCAAATGATGGCACTTCTAAGAGGTGGAAATAGATCCTTCTGCCTTCTCGCAGAGTTCACACACACACTTTATTTCTGCTACTGAATCATGAAGGTCTCTGTGGCATTTGGAGCTATGAGGCACATTAAGCTTCGTTTCGGCTCGGCAACAAAACATTCCCAGCTCATTAAAAAAGTTAAGAGTTGTAATAGAGATTGTCCTTTATAAAGAATAGTTTGCTGATTATTTGGGTAGATTTAATTGACCTAAAAAGCTAAAATATTTATAGTGTGTTACATAATTAACTCAATCGTACCTTGTTCATTTAGAAGGAAATACAGTAAATTGACTCCATTTCTATAGAGCTTTCCAGTCTTTGCCACTCCCCAAAACCGTTATACTACATATACCTACGTATACATACATACATACATATACTAGTCAGCATTCACCCATTCACACACATTCATACAGAAGCAGGGGCTGCCATACAAGGTGCCACCTGCTCAGGGTTAGGGTTATTCATTCTGTTGGCCATTGGGAGCAATTTGGGGTTAAGTCACTTGCCCAAAAACACACCAACATTTTGAATTTGGATCTAACCACCGACCTTCGGAACTGTTGGACAACCACTCTATCTCCTGAGCCACTGCCACCACGAATTAAAACATTAATTTAATCAGTCAAGAAGCCCGTTGGACATCAAATGTCTAAATACATTTAAAAGGGGCCCTGTTATGCTAGTTTGTGGCTTTCCCTTTCCTTTTGTGTGTTTTTTTGTTTTGTGCATTTAAATTGTCTGCAAAGGCTAAATCCCAAAGTTCCGATGCATTCGCCAAGGGGAGGGACATCTCCAATCACAACAGAGCCGGCCAGCTAACCAATCAGAGCTGACTGGGCTCTGGTTTCAGACGGAGGGTGAAAAGAGGTGCTGCAGTACATGCAGTATGAGAACAATAAAGAGCTTTGTGAACATTAAAGCATGGAGACATGTCACAGCAGAGAAACAAATACAAATATGAACCTGGAAATTAGCATAATAGGGCCCCTTTAAAACATATCTGAGTTTTTGGGATGGCAGGGAAGATGGGCCGGTTTGGAAGCTTCAAGTTGAACTCAAAGAGCAGCTGACTTGGTTTTGTCTATTAAATACTCCTGACCGTGGTGAGATCTGACCCCAGTGCGGAAACATCCAGACAAGGATCTCAGAGGAATACACTAATAGACGAAATTCCCGATTACGCCGTGTGAAACGCAGGCCAGCGACTGCTATAGAAATGTTGTTTTTCATTGATTATGTGGACTGTTGACCTCATCCTAGGGGGGCTCAGCGAGGAATTCATCCAAACTCTGAAAGGAAAACAAACTGGGCTCCAGCCATGCACTGTAATGGATCCTTGGGAAAACTCTGGTTTCCAGGGCTATCTGGGACACTCACATTAAACCTCTCTGGAGAAACAATGACAGAAAGTGTTGACACAAAAGTTAATATGATTAAGATAATACATATTGAACTTGATACATGTAGACCCTACAATTGTGGATGTTACATATTTATTATTTTATTTGTATTATCTGCATGTACGTGTGAATTTGTTCCCATTACACAGCAGCATGCATCACCATGAGATACCACGACGTGTGCTCCTTCTTTAAACCATAGCTATCTTTAAGCACTAAAACTGACATTTTTGACACTCTGCGTCAGTCTCAGAACAAAACGAAAAATAAAGTTTGGCTATTAGTGAACAACTTGTTTTACAATGTCTTCACAAAAAAACTTTTTTAATTGGAAGAACTTGGAGCCAAAATGGCATAATTAGTATTTAAGACGAATACATATCTTGAAGATCGAGAAGCTTAAAGGTGGGGTAGGTCATTTTGGAGAAACCAGCTAGAGTGCGCTAGAATCTGAAAATACACAACCGGAAAAAATCTGCCCCTTCCTTCAGACTTCCTTACAGAGCCCCTCCTCCAACACACACGAACGCGCACATGACCAATGAGGGCACGAGATAAGTTTGTGCACAGATGGAAGGCTGACAGGCAGGTAGGCCATCCAGTTACTTTAGCCGGGCCGGCTCAGATGATTGGTCGTGCTTTTTACAGCGCTACGGCTTCAACTGATGACAGTTTTTTATGTATTTAGTGTCAAAGTATTTAATGTATTCATTGCTATCGGGACGTTAAGAGCATTCCATGGAATATAACAAAAAGTGTTTCTGAAATAAATGACATACCCCACCTTTAAAGAGGCTTTAATAATATTGATTGTGTAATTGTTGGTATTTTTCAAATCCTATTTTCAAAAATAGCATTTCATTTTGATCCTTCAAATGTAAGAGGTTCAGCTAAATTCAGATGCTGGAAGCCATCGTCGTTCTAAAGGTCTGACTGGGACCGTGTGGTCGATTGTGAAAGTCCTGAAATGTGTTTTCTTTCCTTCTGGCTTTATTGAACCTCCAGCACTTTTTTTTCTGTTGGAGGTGCAAGCTGGTAGAAACTAAAATAAACAATTTATTCATCTGAATGTGCGACTGTTTCTTTGTGTCTCTGAGAACCTGAAAGGATTTAGAATTCCACGGAGGAGGAACTTGTAAGCTCAATCCCAGTTTGTCCCTATTGGCGTTTCAGTGGACATATTATTGAAAAGGCCTTTTCTTTCCAGTTACAGCATTGCCAGCCGCGGCTTTGTTGTTTTTCTATTTATTTAGCTGCCGGAGTTAAATGGCTTAGTGACAAATTAGAGTGTAACGATAATGACCGTGATAGTTAACAACGCTCGCTTCTCATCGAACAGAGGAGGGAATTTCCAATGCCTTATTCTCCTATTCTAACGTATTTCACACCATCTCAATGTGAATGACAATTACTGCCCTCGATTTGAATGGGAGCTCTGAACTTTGTTTTCTTTCTCTCTCCTCTGAGTCTAATGTTTGCAACCCAGACAGAGGGTGCAGGCTGCGACTGGAACACACAATAAGGGAGGAGGGGTTTTCTTTTTTTCAGACGAGCAGGCCAATTTGGAAAAAAAGGGGGTCAAGAATCAAAATGGGAATGACATTTGCCATCAGCGGAGGCCTTCTTTATTCCAGCCATTGATGCGCCTTTTCCCCAAAGTGAGCCTGCATGGGAGGAGATCTGCATTGCAAATTGGCCGCGCACTGGTCCTTTTCACAAGTGGACAGGCGGGTCGGGGCACGGTTCCCACACACACCCCAACACACACCCTATCCGTCAATCCGCCCCCCGACTAAACGCCCAACCCCCCACTCGCCTCACCTCAGTTTGCCCAAATGGCCTCCGTCGCAGCAGCGTTCTGCAGGCTGACTCCCCAGAGCAGGACACACAGTGGGGCTTTGTTCCAGAGGCAGGACCTGGGGAGGGTCCGGGTCAAAAGGGAGGAGACCGACAACTTTGACAGGCAGCAAGTAAAAGGTGTAGAGAGTTACCCCTCGCTACACCGTGTGTTTGTTTGTGTTTTCCCTCAGCTTTGCCAAATAAACCTTTCTGTCATGATCTTAGTTTTGTGTTTCTGGTTTTGTTTTGAAATTCTGTTTCCTTTTGTCTCTTTCTTCCTGTGTTTGCTCTCCTGTGTCTTCCTTGCACCTCCATGTTTCTCCCTGTCGGCTATTTGTTCATATTCGACAGCTTTTTGTTAAATAAAGCTCGGTTTTTGTTACTTTGAACCCTTTCTCGTCATTCTGCATTTTGGTCCTGACTTTCCCTATTCCTGGCATTTTCATAATTTGATGGTTTTAGGTGAATGTCATGTGGATTGTTTAAGCTTTCAGACTTTCTTTGAGGTGGATACAACTTAAAAATGACCAATTATATATTATTTCACTTCTAATCACTTCCTAAATTGACCCAGCTTTGACAGGCTGCAAGTAAAGGTGCACAGTGAGAGTTACCCCTTACTAGACTGTGTGTTTTTCTTTTGTTTACCAAGTAAAGCAGGAGTTTTCATTATTTCATTTCATTTCCTTTCATTATTATTTGTTCCGTTCATGATACGCACAACTTAATGTATAACAATTATTTACAAAACATGTCCCTATAAACACACCATACCCGAAAAGCAGCAGGGAGAAGAACATCATGTTATATTACCTGCCCCTTCAAATAGATGGTCTGTCCTTCATGTCTTCTTATTCACAGCTAATCATAACAGTATCGTAGGAAAATAAGAGAAACACAAAAACGTACAAAAAATACTTAGTTCCAAGTTGACAGTTAACGGAAAGAAACAAAACAAAAAAACAACACACATTTGAGGCTTTAAGGTGAATACATGTGGCTTGTTTTAGACTTTTTTTGAGGTGGATCAATCCTTAAATAAATGACCAACTGCACATATTTTTTTACTTCTAATCACTTCCTTATTAAAGCACTTTGAGCTGCACCTGTTGTATGAAAAGTAATCTACAAATAAAGCTTATTATTATTATTTGTTGTACTTCTTAGATTAATAACTTACAGACAACTTCAAAACTGCTCACGGTGCATGGAGGAGAAGTGCAGCATTCGCACAGTGGGGGGCATGACACAGGATATGGAAACCGGCTATTATCACCTCCTGTTTCAGAGTTATGATGACAGGCGGGCATTTCTCTCACATGTCCTCCACTATGTATCTGATATCGAACATCTGTTGGTGGAATGGGGGGGGGTTAGACAAGCACGGCCAAAAACAGCCAGTCGGTAGACGCTGGAAAAATATGGTGATTGTCAGCTGTTGGAGAGATGAGAAACGATGCCACATATCAGATTTAATATTTCTACATTCGACGTACTTTCTGCTGTCTAAAAGGCTGCACATGTCTGCCTTTCGATTCTCCAAATGAACAAGTGTTAGGCTACAGTATGTTACATAACACTTTTGGTATAAAAAACGCATTGGCAGTGAATCTAAATGACCTTAAAAGCATCAGCAAAATGCCCCAAAATGAAATGATTGTCAATACATTTGTCAATTTACATAAATAACTAATACATTTCAATTTACACATATTTTATAAACTTCTTCTCAGCCGAGACATGTGTTTTTCCCCTTGGACTACGATTAAAATACTCATTAAAATGACAAGCATCCAAGTTTTTTTTCATTTGAAGTGATTGAAAGCTATTGCAACAACAGTGTCTGAGAGCTCACTTTAAAAATCGCCATAAATTGAAACCCCGTAACGTCCCCTTTGTCCGAGCTTTTAATATCAAGAGTTTTATGGCTGGCC
Source organism: Notothenia coriiceps (assembly GCF_000735185.1). Classification (NCBI taxonomy): domain Eukaryota; kingdom Metazoa; phylum Chordata; class Actinopteri; order Perciformes; family Nototheniidae; genus Notothenia; species Notothenia coriiceps. The sequence goes on along the minus strand of NW_011357529.1, from coordinate 11,933 downwards.
TTGACATTGTGAGCGGGTTGTTGGAGTGGTATTGAGAGTGAGGGGCTCTGGGTGTTGTGGAGGAACTAAAGGTCACCCTAAACAACCACGTCTCCTACGTAATGACGTTCCCATACAACTCAACTGCATTGAAACTGAAAGAAAACAAGACTACCAAACGGCTGCTTCTGTCAGGTTTTGGATAAAAACAATCACGGTTTGGCTAAAATAAATCTGTTTGTTACGTTATTGAGGTACAAGTTAATTTAAAAAAGTGACTTTGGATTTCACATGGGACATGAACGGTTCACTTGTGGTTGAAAATCCCCAAGCAGACTTATTAAAAAAGTATATTCGATACGTTAAAAACATACGTAATACCGGACAAAACGGGTTTACCTCTAAAATGTAACTGAAAATGCACATGACTTGTACGGGAATGTCATTAATGAATCTCTTTCCAATCCCGAACACACTTTTTATTCTTGCGTTGGCTGTATTTAAAGGACACAGAACCAGAGCAGTTTACAATGGGTTTCACAGAAGGTGAAGAGCACATTCCTAAAACATTCATGTTCCTCACATGAAGTAGCTTTGTTCCCCGTGGAGGAAGAGTTAACTCGTCCCTTTGACAACGAACAAGTGAAAAAGACCAGGATACAGCAGCACGTAGTGTCACTACATGCATGTGTTTGAACATTTCGAAGGGTTAAAAGAACTTCTGGAGACAAATTGGATGATGTTGGATCATAAGCTTTTATAGCAATATGGAAACGATGTGAATGTTTCTATAGTGATAAAGAAACACATTGATATCTTTTAGAGTTGTTTTTCAGATTTAAGAGGACGTTTATATGAATTTGCACAGTCTGAACCGAAGTTTTCTAAAATGTATTGCAGTACAAATGCATAACATAACCTACCTTGTATAATATCCCTTTGGTTCGGATCTGCTTCAAAGTGAAACATGTTCTTTCTTGGCTAATGCAATTCCCTTTTAAAAAAGTTTTATGAAAATCCGGATAGGAGTTTTTCCATGATACTAATTAAACATTTTCCAACAATCCTGAGAACAATTTTGGGGAATAAATGACACAATTCTATAATTTGTGTATTGATGTTTGAAGCCCCCGTCGTAAACCAGATGCTACATCTCAAGGGGCTATCCTTCAATACATTCTGAAATTCTCTCAAATTAACAATACAAAATCAAAACTGTATAAGTTGATGGTTTTGGTGCAGGGCAAAACAAAAAGGGCAAAAGTTGAAGATTAAAAAAATGATGTCCGACTTCCTGTTGGCTTTACGATATGCCTCGCATTGACTTTTACGTACGTCCCATCATGCTGCACATGTGTACCGAGTTCCAGACTTGTAGGTGAAAGCACAACCAAACGCTGCTTGTTAGGGGGCGCTATAGAGTCATTTTTTGTGCGCCACTTATGAAACCCCTAATGGAAATATATTTACACGTGACCTGACAAGTGTTCAAAAAATCTCTGTCTTTTACGCATTCGAAGGCCAAAAAAAAATAAAATAAGAAAAATAATTCCAATAGGATTGCAACAGGTCTTCACCTCCGATTTTATGGAGCTCAGGCCCTAATAAAATAGACATGAATGTGTATTCGCAGAGCTTGCACACCAACAAGTCATATAACTAACCACTCCCTCATCAAACATCTAACAGCACCAATCACAAGACAGCACCTCAAAGCAGCGTTTAAAAGCTTTTCTCACAAATGCCTTTGTCTGCAGGTTTGCCCTTCACTTCAGCATAGGGTTCATGGAACTGGGGTGAGGTGAGGAGGTGGAGAGGATATTTATTTATCTTTTCCCCTTGGGCCGGGGACCTCGTGGTTTATATTGGCCTGTGTGAAAGGGGGAGGCTGCTCAGGGGCCCTTCTGTTTTAGTGTGGCCCCGTCCCTCTGTCTCCGCCTTTATTGAGACGGGACGTGAAGGTATGCGGCGGAGAGAGGAACGCTCAGGGATGAATGGCTGCACGAGTTGTTTTTAAAGTTCAGGGTTGTTTTCAGCTCGGTGTGTTCTCTCCTCCACGTCTCAGCAGCAGCAGCAGCAGATGTATTATTGAGTCATCCTGTTGTTCTGTGCAAGAGGAATTAAGATTGAGACATGGAAGAACTGCAGATTGTTTGGCTGGTAGATAGCCAAAAAGTACTTGCTGTAAATTAACAGACATACTATTTTTAAACCATGCAGAAATTTCAAAAAAAATGCTGGTTTCTGCTTAAATAATGTGATCATTTTATGCTTCTTTAATTCAACTGTTGGGTTTATACTGTTAGTCGGACAGATTAAGACGTATCATTGGGCTCAAGGGAGATGTGACGGGCCTTTCAGTATTATCTCTGACAAATGATGGATTTATTACTAAATTATGGACAAAGACAATGATAATTAGTTTTAGCCCTAAATGGATTTACCTCCAGATTCTAACCAAATGAGACAATTAAAAATCTTCTGTATCGTTAGAAGACGCATCGAGAGAAACGCAAATATTAACCAAAAAGTTAAATTACACAGAATAAATTATCATAAAAAGCTGTTTACAATAACCAAATTAATCCTAAAACATCCTGAAATGTAAACAATTTAAGATTTCTTCATAATACCATACTTACCAGTAGCTGAAGATAAGTTCAGTAACTCGCTCATGACTTGATTTGCAACACAAATGGGGATTTTGGGGGGGGGGGGTATTAGCACTGAAATGCAGCAGGAAACAGTTTTCTTTCTGCCGCAGTAAAACGGGGAAAATGAGAATTTCAGCGCTTGAAAACTGAACTTTTGGTGTCTCTGTGAAGTGTTGCTCTCTCCGAGCCTCCGCGAGACAGCTATTAACGAGCGAGCTGATTTCAAAGGCCCTCTGGGTTGGAGAGACTGCATGTCCGGGCGTCTGTGGAAGAGCGGGGAGAATAAAAAAGTCCCATATTGCTCTCTCTCTCTCTCACACTCTCTCTCTCTGTCTCCTCTCTCTGCCTTTGAGAGCTGACAGAAGTTTCGACAGTGGCAGTAAATCCAGACCTGCTGGGAGGCGATGGGAAGGCCTTTCTGCACTTCAAGGACCCCGAGCGTCTGCCGGATAGCCTGTCAGAATTACTAAGGCTGATAATAAATTTGCTCTCGCGCAGCTGTGGCTGTGAAAACGAGCGCCGAGGCACTGAGGTGGAGGCGAGAGCTGGAGGAGACAACTGAAAAAAACGGGGAGTAAGATTAAGTAAATGTAACAACGTAGGCTATATTTCAAGTAGCTTCTACTTACAGTTAAGAAGTGTTTGTTACTAAAGGCAATCAAGTACATTTCACTTATTATTGCGTAGTAGATTTGACTTAAGATTACATTTGCATCTTATTAGAAAATCTCCAGTAAAAAAGATTTGGCTTTTCAGGTTGTTTTTACTTCCTTTTATTTAATTAAATATGTAGTTCATATTTAATTGATTCTACATGTAACATCAAATGCAATTCTTATTCAATAAAACAGTCTTACACTAATGCTACTACAAAACATGAAACAGTAGAGGCTGGCCTAACTTTTTACAGAAGGAGGAATTGTTCAAACAGTGAAGGCGAAGAGGGAAGTTGATCCCTACTACACAAACTCAAAATCTAAGCAAGTGTATTAGTCTAATTTCTACACAGAACATTTCTTTAGACTTGATATAAGACCTCATAACTTAAGGAGTAACAATGCAGTGAGATATGGCTTTTGTTTTTAGACAAAGCATCTTGAAAACATATTATTTTGAATTGTATCTCAGATGTAACAAGGTTTTCTTTACATTTGTATTAGATATTCCCCAACTAACATCAGAAAACAGAAAACTTTTGAGCATTCCTGGCTTATTTTGTAACACAACATTTCCTGATTTTGGTCAAATACAGCTCAGAATCCTAGCTAATTACAAGATCTGATTAATCTAAATATCCCATCTTATCTCAATAGATCTTACCAAGCTAATGTTCACTTTATTTCCAGTGTGCACATTTTGAAATATAGTGTCATGTATAGTGCTGAGAGACATCTCTGACACGTGCTTTTCAATATGTCTCAAACACAGATGAGGCTCTTCTGCTGGAAACGTGTCCATTACCCATAACTGGTGATGTTTGATACAATATCCTTTAAAGGAGTGCTTTTAAACCTGGCAGAGCTGTTTTTATGGCTGCCGGATTGGGCGCGTCCTCTGTAATTTTGCCCAGGATTTTCACAATCTCACCAAAATCACACTGGTATTATATATTCCCCTTTAGTTTAAGCAAATGAAAGCATTTTATGGTGTATATATTCGCAGGGGGGCTTGTAAATCTGGCAGAGCTGTAGTTAGGGCTGCCGGATTTGGCACCTTCCCTGTCATTTGTGTCGTAATCTCACCAAATCAAACTGGTATTATATATTCCCCCTATAGTTGAAGCAGATAAAAACATTTTACTCTGGATTTAGGGTGTATAAATCAGCAGGGGGGCTTGTACATCTGGTGATATGGCTGCTGGATTTGGCACCACATTACAACAATATCATTTTGACAGCAAATCTTTGGCTTAAAGCCTTGACTGAAAATCACAAGGCAACAGGCTAAAAATATGCATGTTATGGCCCTGATGATGAGCACACATGACGATTGCTGGGATCAATCTGAAGTTCACAGTCACGGGGCAAACTTTCTACACACTTCTGCCGCCTCAGGGCCTGTTCACTCTGCAGCATGCATGTCAGGATTTAATCCCAACTCTATGAACTGTCAGTTAATGTCACCGGGAAACAATACTGCAGTTTTTTGCACCCAGTAAATAAAATGGATTCAGAATGTAGAAACAAGTGTTGTTGTGAACTGTTCTCTTCAAGTATAAAAGTGATAATGCAGTCAGTAGGATTTTATACAAATACACTTCAGAGGCAGGTTATGCCGAGTACATTTTGAGACGTCTCCTCACATCCATGCAAGAGCTGCGTCTCGTTCCTTTGGCTCTGGGATTCCTGTGATCCGCCTCTCACAATGTAAAGGAAGGTGATACGTGTCCCTTTGCAATTTCCCTCATCTGAAGCCGTTATTTCCTTTCTTATCACACGAATGGAATGAGATCTGTGAGAAGTATTTTCTCTTGGTATCTGCCCCTCTCTATTTTCCCCTTCTTTTCTTTCGCCCACTCGCTGTCCCTCGCTCCCCCAGCTCTCCCCCTCACGCTGTGTTCAGTTTGCTTTGAGCCACTCGCTGTGCATTAGGGCTGAAATGTGAGTGTGTGAATAACTCTATTTGGTTCCTTCTTTTTCCCCCCACCTTGCAGTTCAGGCAGTGTCCAGGACCTCCTCGTGAGGCTCCCATGGGGCGTACCTGGTGTTTGAAGCCATCTGCCCGGGAACAGAGACACCTCCAGGGGAGAGGCAGGGATGGAGGTACAAACTCAAAAAGGGAAAGAGTTAGGCAGAAAGACAGATGAACATTTTTTGTATTGGTTTTATACTTTTGTGACACATTTCCTATTCTAAAAAATCTAAGATATCTTTGGGTTCCTGAATAACAATGCAGAAGCAAGAACCATCTCTTTGTTGGCATTGGACTGTCATCCAATGAAATTAGTTTAGGCAACGCATTCGTATTAAAACAATCATGTTTCCAACTTGATTTAAAAAAACCTGTCCGCTTCTCCAAAACACATTCACAATCTTTATTTCTCCCAAATCCAACTGTTAGTCAGATAACCTGGAAATGGTTGCATTTCCTCAAACTTCTGTACTTAAATCTGCTCTTTTGAGAGTGCATCCAAATGTGAAGTGTTAAACAATTCAGTGCACTATGAGTACCCTTATGGCAGTGTTTCTCAAACTTTTTCATACCAAGGACCACTTAACCAATAAAAAAACACTCGCGTACCACCTAACTCCACAAATATAAAAAAACACATCGTTTTTCTATAACAGATTACAAATCGCCTGAGAATGGTACAATCAAGTGGCAACATGTGTGATGAAGGTGTGTCGCTGGGCTATATCATGCAATTGAAAGTGAAACTTAAGCTCGCCCCATTGCGGAGATATTCCCGCGAGAGTGCGGAAAACTTAAATGTATTTATTTATTTCAAATGTGAAATTTTACCAATATACTCACGGACCACTAGGGGGCGCTCACGGACCACCAGTGGTCCGCGGACCACACTTTGAGAAGCACTGCCTTATGGTGTACTCATAACGTTCAAAATGTTGAACGCTGGACCCTTCTCTCTCTCATCTTGGCAACCGAACAACATTTGAGGAAGTGGCAATGTTAGCAGTTGCTCCTGTGAACACAGCACCTTACAAATACAAGTTATACATGTGAGTTTTTCCTCTACTTAATAAACTATACTGTTGTCTAAAAGAAGGCGTTGTTAATTTCATTTGGTTAATTGGTAATCTGTATGGATATGCTAACGATAAACGATGTTAAACGATAAAGCTATCTTGCTAGCTAAAGCTATCTAGCTAGCTTCACTTTCTGGGAAGGCACAGCAGCCGTGTGCGATTTGATACATTACACACATATAATATATAAATGATTATAAAACAGACAAGTCAAATCAAGCAATCTGATTGGTTCTTAGCCGTGATATACTGAGCGTATACCACGGGTAGAATTGTAGTTACTTTTCACAACAAGTCAGTATCCCTCCGCGTCTGAGAAAAGCTACAACCGTTACAACTGTTACATTACGTCCGTTACGAAACTAACTAACTAACAAAGCTTAAGATGGAAACATGTAAGGGATAATGTGCAGCAAGGACCGTTGTTAAAGGACGCTCACATCTGCAGAAAGAAGTCCGGTCGATTTAACTGTATACAGTTCGCGTCGGGCCGAACCACGCCCCTTACAGTAGCTGTGATATAATGAGCATATACCACGGCCTATCGTGAGCTATTGCTTAAATATACTGTAGTCATAATACTCCAGTCTCTGGCTTCAAATGTTAGTACATCTATTACTTTCTTCTTGCCAAGGCTTACTAGCAGCTGGATAAATTATTCTGCAAAGACACTTTCTGACGGGCTTCTGTTGAATGAAGCAACTTTTAAAGTCCAAAATGTTCCGTTAGATATTCAGCAGACCTGCTAAAACAACATATAGCCTACAGTTTTTGTCAGGCTTCTTGCCACAGTAGCTTTCAACAGCGGGCTGACTTTTAATCTCTTGATAGCATTAATAACCTTTTAAAATCCTTTGCATAATTCTGGCATGGATTAAATATCACAGTGTGACTCTGAAACATCAATACAGAGATTTCCATTCAGAATGGGAACATGTTCTAACATCTCTTTAATGTAATCTGAAATGTCTTTACTTGAAGTGGTTTGGGAGCTTTGAGGTAAAATCAAATAGCTTTACACAATAAGATAAGAAACCACCTATTCTGTGTAGAGCCACCAGCCTCACACTGGCATTTTGCCATGTTCTGGTTCATCCTGTGGTCTCACTATCTGTGTACATACATTACTCACTCGCCGCTTTTCAACTCTACCCGCCTGTCGAATTCAAAGAGAAGAGCATGTTTGAATTACACTCATTATTTCAACTGGTTGCAACATGGACACAGTTTGTTAGTATCAGTATCACCAGGTTATGTGAGGATTGTGGTACATGTAATCCAACTGTGGTTAAGTTTTTAAACACGGTATATTTCCAGTCACTCCAATAATGATACTCAACATTCTCCTGGATATTCTGTCAATAATAAAGGAACAAACATCAGAACTGCAGAAAGTCTGTTCACATCTGTCACAATAAAACACAGTATTTTGACTGTACCCTGGCCAATAAACTCTATTAAAAACTAATGAAAATAGTTCTCATTTCTGTTTGTGGCTCTTAAAAATGATGAGGCTTATTCAAAGCTATTATACTTGCTATTCGGAGTTTGCATCTTCATGGTTGATTGCAATTAAATTGGCTGATGAGCCACGGTAGTTTTCTTGGAGGTGATGAGGTGATTGAAGACAGGTGAACAGGTAGCTAAACACACACACACACACACACACACACACTGACTGAGACAAAGGCCTGGCCCTGACACGTTTATGTATTTATTTGTGTTTCCTGTTTCTTCTCTCAGCTTGGTATGCAGGCTGTAAATACTACACGAAGCCTACATTGCTGCAAAAACAGGACATTTTGAATTCTTGTTGATGCATTTTGAAACAAACATTTGCTAAATTATACAGAAAACGATTCAAATTACAGAAGTGAACTGATTCAAAAGGTTTTTGCAAAATAAAACGTACACAAATTAATCTTAAACTTGCTGAATGGGTGACTCTTACCAATGTTTTCCATTTAATTGGTGTTTTGGTTTAATGAATGTTTGTTTGGGTAGATGTGATTTTGTATAGCATGTGAATCACATCATTTTTTGTATAAATTATAACAATTTTTTTTCTTGTGTCTCTTTTTATCTGTTTGTTTTTTTATATTAATTTATTATTTTTTATTTTATATTTTATTTATTTGTTCTGTCTTTGTATACATGTATGTACATGTAGGTACGTGTATGTATGTGCATGTGTACATGTGTCTATGTACACACATGTATGTGTATGTGCATACAGTATATGGGTACATGTATTACTGTTACTATTCTTTATTCCCTTATCTATACATTTTCTTTTAATATAATCTTCTACATTACTTTAACCTATATATGTATCTATTTTATTTAGTTATTTATTTAATTTACTAGCTATGACCAGGAGGGGGGGAAAGGGAAAAAAAATAAAAATAATATAGACTGTATAACACAATTTTTTTTTCTAACCATTCAGTGATCTGACCATGCGTTACATTGAGCCATCTACACGATGTCTGTCCAATAAATCTACTTATCTATGTATTTTCTGATGCAAGCCTTGGAAATGTTACAACTTTCTGACATCGTTCTGTGCAGACAATTATCTGGACATTCCTGCTTTGCTATATGAAATTAACCAGCAACTGAAATAACAAGAGATGTCAGCCAAAGAAGCAGCATGTTAATATCATAGCATTACTAAAAATGAGTCAGACAGATGTGATAAAAAAAAGTATTTTATAAAATATTTGGATTCATACTTAATCTGTTTGTTGAATAATAGGATTTAGATAAATGGGATATGATTTTGTTTTTGTCATTTCATACTTAAACTCACCCATATGCTGTGCCATCTGTGCTCCACATAGCTGTTCTGTTTTCTATTGGATCAGCACACAACCTGGCAACCTAACAATGTGAAACCCAAATAATGGACTGTGTGTTTGCTTAGGAAATCAACCAATTTCAAGTTCACATATGTCTATTTCCATGCCACCCCTTAGACCTAAATGGCGACAGTTTCTCTTGGCTGCACATGCTAAAGCTAAGCATGCTAGCAGGAGGGCAGCATCCAGCCAGAGCAGAACCGCCTTCTGCCGAAAAGGGCCAATTTTGCAAAGAGCGGGTCCTGGAGGAAAGTGTTCGGAGTTTATGTTGGCTCAGACCTCGGCTCTCGTTCAACAGACTTGACCTTTTCCAGACCAGTCAACTAACAAAGTATGTGGACTCCCAGGGAGAAGGCAAATGAGGGGAAGCAATTATTAGAGAGCGATATTATCTCTGCTTTTTGAAGGAGGTGTGAAGGATTCATCAGTTTATGCACTTTGGATTGAATATGGACTTTTGGGACAAAGCAAATATTAACAGTTTATAATTACCGACCATTACGTGAGTGTATCTGTCCCTGTAGGATCGAAATACCGTTTCCCACAATCCAGAATACAAAAATCTAAATATATTCAAAAATATGTATACAAATATGTATATCCGATTGTGTGTAGATAGGATATACACATTTTTATAAATACTTTTATATATTTGTACTTTTGTATTCGGGATTGTGGGAAACGGTATGTACACACAAACTGAAAGATTGACAATAAAGTTGACTTGGACAAAGGGGGCATGGGCCAGCCACACCACGGTCCGTAGGACCCAGAGCTTCCCTACGATACCCAGAAACCTAACAAGTCCCTGCGGGAGAAAACAAAGCCGCGAAAAAACTTAAACTACCAGTTCCTCCAGAGTACATAAGATACAGACACTTGGGATCTACAGATCCTGAAGCAGAAGAAGGAGGAACACCACGGACAACCTCCTCCGGCGTTGAGATTAGGGAAGAGAACTCTTCTCCTCCAGCTTCTGCTTTTCAAGTCCCCAGCTGAACGTAATTAGGACACCTGGGGGAGGCGGAGCCAGGGGCGCACCAGGTGTGTCTGTGCAGCAGGGAGAGAGAGAGACAAACAGGAGGGGAGCACGTAACACATGACAAGATGATAAAATTAAACTCAAGGCCAATTATTTGCACTTAATTGAGCTTATATTCAAAAATAATAAATCTTGGTTTTAGAAAAAAGTGTATATTTTCACATAAATTGTTGAACTTTATATATTGTAAGGGTATTAGTTTCAGTTTTCTATTAATATTGTCACTACTGACTGACTGAATGTGGTTTAATCATGTGGGGATGATTGACGTTGGCTTTACAATACATAATATAGTCTGTGGTCAACATTTTTCCTCATTGGTTATTCGAGCTACCGCTTGAGGGATGGATATTTATGTTTTCCGTGGTTCAACACAGACCCAGAAGATTATTTTAATAAATGTAGTAAAAAAAAAAACGTACCTAGTAGTCAGGGCTAAAACGGTCCCAGCTATTTTTATTCTTTCAAACATACACGTTGCTGTACATTCCCCTGAGTCAAACCATGTGTGAATGTGGTGTGAAATGGAGAGCTGTGTAACTGTAATCTGAATGTCAAACCCATGACGACCTTTACAATTCCACAGACAGCGCTGTTTATAATTAGTTTGATTTAACCTTTTATTTGTCCAGGTTTTTCGCAGCATAAAATGTCGACTTATTTTCAGCAACACTTTGCCTCAGCTCCTTAAGGTAACATACATGTTCACACCTGAACTGCCCAAAACAGCTGCGGTCCAATTCATTGAGGTTTCCACCCGAAGTTTAACAGTTATATTGCCTGTTCAAAAGCAGCTGTGGGGGAATGATAAAACATGTGTCCCCTCTTGTTCATGTCTCTTCTACATCAACATGTGTCCCCTCTTCTTCATGTCTCTTCTACATCAACATGTGTCCCCTCTTCTTCATGTCTCTTCTACATCAACATGTGTCCCCTCTTCTTCATGTCTCTTCTACATCAACATGTGTCCCCTCTTCTTCATGTCTCTTCTACATCAACATGTGTCCCCTCTTCTTCATGTCTCTTCTACATCAACATGTGTCCCCTCTTCTTCATGTCTCTTCTACATCAACATGTGTCCCCTCTTCTTCATGTCTCTTCTACATCAACATGTGTCCCCTCTTCTTCATGTCTCTTCTACATCAACATGTGTCCCCTCTTCTTCATGTCTCTTCTACATCAACATGTGTCCCCTCTTCTTCATGTCTCTTCTACATCAACATGTGTCCCCTCTTCTTCATGTCTCTTCTACATCAACATGTGTCCCCTCTTCTTCATGTCTCTTCTACATCAACATGTGTCCCCTCTTCTTCATGTCTTTCTCTTCATCAACATGTGTCCCCTCTTCTTCATGTCTCTTCTACATCAACATGTGTCCCCTCTTCTTCATGTCTCTTCTACATCAACATGTGTCCCCTCTTCTTCATGTCTCTTCTACATCAACATGTGTCCCCTCTTCTTCATGTCTCTTCTACATCAACATGTGTCCCCTCTTCTCCATGTCTCTTCTACATTAACATGTGTCCCCTCTTCTTCATGTCTCTTCTACATCAACATGTGTCCCCTCTTCTTCATGTCTCTTCTACATCAACATGTGTCCCCTCTTCTTCATGTCTCTTCTACATCAACATGTGTCCCCTCTGTGTAAAGAGACTCTGAAAGTTTCAGGAACAAAGATTCTCTCTCTTTT
>NW_011357528.1:253370-263366 GCF_000735185.1 Notothenia coriiceps | reverse complement strand
TTTGGATTTTATTTACATGTATATGAAACGGAACACATTTGTGTGTGCATTGAAAAACACAAGTGTGAATCCTTTTGTGGATCATGAAATACAAGTGTGAATCCTTCTGTGTGCATGTGTGTATTATGAGACTGTTCTGAGCCCATAGATCTATGGTGGGGATCAGCACAAAGGTCAAGAAAACACACATTTAAAAGGGAGACAACGGATGACCATTTTTGAGGGATCTGTGAAGAACATGACAACAGCTGCACTACTGGTATTTAGTATATCAGCAATTGAGGGTGGAGAAGTTTACTACCCCTTAGCGTTGAGCCCTGGGGTAGGTATGTCAGGGAGATGTAGAAATATGAGCAAAGTGTTGCCATTAGCTCTATGTATCTATATGTGGGGCTTTTGTTATATTGTACAGGAATGTACAAAGGGAAGGGAAAAATGCATAATTTTGAGATGTTATACAATTGATGCAGGAGAAGCTGCTCATTATTGACAGGGGGAAGGTCATGATTCAAATATTGTAGAAGTACACAATGTTAGGTTAGGGTTAGGAAAATCTTTATACCTTTCAAGGCTTCACAGACATCAAGGCTTCACCGACAGCTTTTGAAGGTGACCTGCGAAGAAAGATAAAAGATTGTTTGATAAAAGTAAAACTAAATATGTTTGTTGTCCATGGCGAGATGCACAAGCTATGTGGTTGCAGCGTTTAAAACAAGGTTAGATGTGATGAAAGCACCTCAGCACAGAGCGTTCTGTCGCTTACCGGATGACACGACAGCCTTCCCTCTCTCCGCCTCATCCTGTAGAAAACTGTCCATTTCCGCACTGAGGTGAGGGATGCTTGTTTCAGCATAGATACCAGTTAGGATAAGCCCTCCTGTCTATATCTGAAGGGCCTCTTTTCATTTTCTCTTGACTTTTGTTATCTGACTCTGGCTTGCAGTGCAACAACTTTAACTCCCAGCGCTCGCACCTCACATTGCAGCCGAGACAGAAATCATCCCAGGTTTAACGGCAGGGCTGGTCGTTCATGCAAAGACACATTTGAACAAAATGGTGAAATGCTTCCTGATGTTCCTCCTCTGAGTCCATTACGACATTTAATATGCTATCTACATTTGATGGCAAGCATTAGAAAGAGCTTCTGAAAGGCCATAAGTGTCACAGTAACATTTAAATTCAATCTGAACAATATTGTCTTATAAAAAGAAAATATATATTACAGGCTAATTTAAAGCAGAATGTAATGAAAAACCAGTTTAGAAAACTCACAGTTCGTGCACAACTACATTCAGTTACAAATCTATTAGCTATAGAAAATTATATATGTAATTATTTTCCTGAGGAGGAAAGGCTTAGTTTTGTGATGTTCTTGGGATGAGATTTGTATCATTACCTTTTGGTTTAGATTTGATCAAATAATACACTTTTTAGTTTAATGTATTAAGTTTATCATTCTGGTTGGACAATGACACATAATTCTTTGTTTGCATTTTAATGTTATATGTCAGAAGCAGTTTTTTTCTAACAAAGCTCCACTGCACTGTTTGTCAGAATGCTAAGGCTTATTTGGTTTATGAGTATATATATTATTTACTGTATATTAGCTAATAGTAAATGAGCCATAACACCAAATGACACCAGAAATAAAACACAGACTGACAGAATTTTGAAGATCCCTGTGGGGGAGGGTGGGGGGTGGGGGTGTTGAAGCCTTCAAGAAGACATGTGACCTACTTGGCGTAACCTGCCTTTGTTCAAGTTTGGTCTCAAAGCCAGCTGTGACACGTCTGCTGCTGTCAACTGGAATCATGGGATGTAGGGCAGACGGACAAAGAAGAAAAACGTTGCATATTTGTGGGGGTGCTTCTCTGCGTAGGCGAAGATGGCAGCTCTAAGTGCTTCATGTTTGGTGCAGCGCGGCCTTCTGGGAACACACTGACCATATGCACGGTAATGTTGGCAGACTGGCAGTGTTAACGGCAGGAGAAAGGCCATTTAACTGTGCTCACTTGGCCTGTGTCACCTCCTCTGCTCTGACAGCACCTTGGGACAAAGAGAGCAGTACACACATTAAACACCAAGTGTACTCTAATGAGAATACATGGTGTAATACCAACTCTCATTTCCTCTACTGCAATGTTTTTCTTCTCATGGGATTTGATTATAGTTGAACTCCTGTACAGTTCCTCGCTCACTTGTAGTGTCAATTAAAAGCACAGAGACGGATTCCTTTTGAGAGATTTGAATGTCAGTCACACAGTAGTATTTGCTCTTGTGCATTGCTCGATTGGTGAAAAGAAATAAATCCAGTCCTCCATAGCATTTAAAGCCCACAAATGATTTCCTTCATCAATGTGAACACAGTACATTTAAATCCCCCTATGACTAAGAAAATATAGCCTTTGGGGAATTAGCACAGAAATGCACCCTAAGCTAAGAGCATTATGTTATTTCATTCTTCTGTAGACAGCTTTTTTGCATCGGAAATATACATCAATTCGATGTTGAGTCTCTCTCCAATCACTGGCACAATAATACTATGTTCCTTATCTGTCATGACTTTCCAAGATACTGGAAGTGTTTCTGTAAATGAGACGTAAATGTAAATGTTTCTTCTCTCTAGCAAGACAAAGCTTCCGGCTTTAATTGGAGTTCCTTTTATAAGGAATAAAGAAACTGGCAGTGCCTTTATTCATTTCAGGCTAAGTATATGGATTTTATTTCACAAAGCGCTTAATTGTCTCTGCTCTGGCCGTCAGTTTTATGTAAAATTTAAATAGTAAGTTGACAACCTTGAAGTAAAGCTAGATCACAGAATGGCCGGCTTGGTAAGTAATTTGAAACAAAAACATTGGCTACAAAGTAAGGCAGAGGAAGTTTGATGAAGGCTGAAACAATATGGTATAGTCTGAATTGTTACAAAAATAACTCTTCCCGGCAAACCTGTTCGTTTTTTGGTGTAAATGTTTTTTAAAAAAAAACTATTTATTGAATTAAGGAAAGTCAAGTTTAAAGTTCACAGTCTATACATCAGACTTCAGACACTGCTCACAGTCCTGCCATCTGCAGAAATTCTCAGATGACTCTGCCATTGTGGGCTGTATCATCAGAGATCAGGAAGCTGAGTACAGGAGTGTGGTGGACAGTTTTGTGGAGTGGTGCGGTCAGAACCACCTGCAGCTCAACGTCACAAAAACTAAGGAGCTAGTGGTTAACTTCAGGAAGCGGAGTACCGCCCCAAGCCCAATTAGCATCGTGGGCATGGATGTGGACATTGTGGACAGCTACAAGTTCCTGGGCGTCCACATAGACAATAAACTGGACTGGAGTAAAAACACTGACGCCCTATATAAGAAAGGCCAGAGTCGCCTGTATTTCCTCAGGAGACTCAGGTCCTTTAACGTCTGCAGCACTATGTTGCAGATGTTCTATGACTCGGTGGTCTCCAGTGTGATCTTCTTTGCTGTAGTGTGTTGGGGCAGCTGGGTGAAGACAGCTGATGCCAACAGACTCAAAAGCGAGAGCAGGCTCTGTCCTGGGAGTGGATCAGGAGTCGTTGGCAATGGTGTCGGAGGGGAGAATGATGAGGAAACTTCTCAGCATTCTGGACAACGGGTCTCACCCCCTGCATGCCACACTGGTTTCCTACCGGAGCACTTTCAGCCACAGACTGAGATCACCCATAACCACCACACAGCGCCACAGGAGGTCTTTCCTCCCAGTGGCAATCAAACTCTTTAACTCTTCACCCCTAAGTAAAGGGCACTGAGAACTTCCACACCAACACTATGTGCAATATACATATCAATATAATTACCATCACTGCAATACACCTGCTGCTATATATAACTATGTGCAATATTATATTATTATTATTATCATTAATAATGCTATGATAACGTGCAATTACGTAACTGCCACTACGTTTTATTTTTTTCACTACTAACTACTAAATCCTGCTATTAATTGCATTGATTGTGTGACCATCTATGTTTCTATGTTTCTATGTTTCATGTTGTCTGTAGATATTGAATTGCTCTTTTTGCTGCACTTTTAGTGTACAGTTTTGCTGTTGTGCTGCTGTGTTTATTGTGTTTATTGTATTTTGTTACTCAGGCACAACAATTTCCTTCGGGATAAATAAAGTCTTATCTTATCTCATCTTAAAGTTAAGGTCTATTTTATAGCTGTTAATATTTTTATTTTAAAAATGAATATAAAGTCATGTATAATGTGAAAGGGCAAAGCCCCATGCCCTTGCAGTTTGCCTGTAAGGAGCACAGTTTTAAACAACATTCTTTGGGCACATCCAACATCTTGGTTAGGGTTAAATGGTAAATGGACTGTACTTATCCAGTCTTAACGACCCCTCAGAGAGCTTTACATTCTACATGTCATCATTCACCCTTTCACACCTCATTCATACAGAGCAGTGCCACTTGCTCTAGGAAGTTAACATTCACACACATTCACACACCGTTAGCCATGCCATCGGGAGCAACTCAGGGTTAAGTATCTTGCCAAAGGATATATCGACATGCTGGGATCGAACCAACAACCTTCTGGTTGAAAGACAATCACACTCCTTCACAGCCACAGTCTGCTAGATGTGTAAACACTTGTTTGCTAACACATTCACCTCATATTGGCAATATTAGGTGATCACATATCAGTGTTGTGTTTCACATTGTCCAGCAACACTGTGAAAAGATATCCAAAAAGACAAAGCTAATCAAAACAACCCGGGGAAAGAATATTCACAAATAACTCAGTAAGAGAAAAAATGTTTTGCTTACTACATTTCCTGTTATTTAAATAATTATGTGGCATTGTTAAAACCAGCTCTTAGAACTTCCTAAAATTACCTCAGAATAATTATTATTTGGAAAGGCAATTTCATATTGCGGGGAGATAAACATCTTTTATCATTTTCTATTAGAATTCAGTTACTTGTTTGTCAGCTGGATCGACTAAGCTTCCCACCTGACTTCTATGGTTTTATTTGCAAAATATGTGCAATATAACAACATTAGCATAGCACCAACACACTGAGTCATCTTTAATGATACAATAAACCAGGGAAACAAATGAAAAACAAAGAAATGTTCCTTATTAAAAATGTTTTGAGATAGTTAAATTAAAATATTGGAGCTTGACTGAAACATTGCTACAAAGTGAAAATGGATCACATTGACGAGGTCTTAAATAAATGCAGTGCAGAAGCCAACTCTTCATCTCAGTGCTGCAGATAGGGTCTCATCACTGTGCGAGGAGAAGCCTGTGTTAGTTTGATTCTGAGATGAACTGTACGTTAGTGTGATTTCAAACGAGAGGGAGCCTGGCTGTTCCCCGAGCAGAGCTAACGCTGACTCAGGCTCTCTAACCCATGCGCCCCAAATCACAGAGCAGTGTTATCTGCCAGAGGATACAATCAAGGAAACACATCAAAGTTGAGTCTCTGGAGCTGATCTGCTCAAACGCATGCCTACAATATGGGCCTAGTACACACACACAACCACATTCAACGATTCACTAATTGCACTTGAATACTCTGTAGCATGACTCATAACGGAAGAGTAATTAGGTCTCTCTATCATTGGGTTTGAACCAGACGCAGCTCTGACTTTTATGCATCCATGCTGCTTTGAGCATCTGCGGGCTAACCACGTGTTGGCGTGCCTGACCTGACTGTCGGACCTCAGGGAGGATCAGTGGGCTTCCTGCCCACCTGATGTCAGAACCATCCCTCCCTCCTTTTGTTATCTATTTCAACTCCTCGTTTACACCACCACCTTCCTGCTCCTATTAGTGGTGTAGCCATGTGTGACCTCGGGTGGGATGTATTCCCAGGCCTGGGCCCGGGTCCAGAACCAACGTGCGTTTCATTCCTGAATGGGGCTTTGTGTGAGTGTATAATTTGCTCAGCTTGATGATATTCTCTTGTTGCGTGTAATCCCGGGTAATAATGTTGTTGTGGGAATTTAACCACGTCCCAACAACACCCCCATATCACTCTATCAGTCCATCCATCCAAAATGAGAGTCCAGTTTGTTCCAAATCGTGTTGACTGCAGGCAGGCTTGACATGCGCATACATATTAATGAAGTCATGAAGTCATTTATTCACTAGCTGATTTACATTGCAGAGAGGTCCTAAATCAAAGGGATTTCAAAACACTTAACAAGATTTGCAAATTCAATGAGACAAGCTGTTTATTTCTCTAGCATGTTGTAGCTTTTGGCCCTAAACTTCATTTTAATCTTGATTCCTTCATTAGGCAAATAACACAGCGGCTCCCTCGACACTAATGCAATTTGTTATACACGTCTATAAACATTGAAACGTTGAATGTTTGCACGTGAGCACATGCATTAAGCATCGCCTCAAAACACAGCAACACATTCATAAGCATGTAAACACACAGACACTATGTAGCTCCCCATATTAATCTTTTTCTTGGCTGGGACTCACTAAAACGTTATCTACTTGTCTGGTTGTCTCTGGTCTCGAGGGAGGACTGAGCATGTGGCAGAGCCTGGCGGGGCAGCGTCGGACAGACTCAGGATTTGTATGCAACGGGAGGAATCTTTAGGAGGTGTGTGTCTGGTCTGTCTGACGCTCAGGGATTCTCGGCCGGTAGGAAGCAGAAGCTCCATCAGTTGGAGGAAAAGACTTATGAGCTTTATTGATCACAGTCTTGTAAGGGGGTTAGTCCTATACATAAAACAGAGCTTTTATTGACATCAAGACTGCAACACATGAGGTAACCAAAGAATTGATCTGTATAAGAGTGTAATTCAAAAAATCTC
The DNA here is from genome assembly GCF_000735185.1 of Notothenia coriiceps. Taxonomy (NCBI): domain Eukaryota; kingdom Metazoa; phylum Chordata; class Actinopteri; order Perciformes; family Nototheniidae; genus Notothenia; species Notothenia coriiceps. Next base: position 256,554 of record NW_011357528.1, on the reverse strand, counting down.
TCAGTGGGGTTTTTGTTAATATTTGCTCTTTTCTTAAAGTCTGAAAATCACAGAAGAACCTCTGGCTCCTCCAAATCCTCCAAGGCAGATTAAGGCATCAATATACCACCGGATGTCAGAGCTGATGGATGATCATTTCACTTCCACATAACTGAAAAACATTATGCTTGCTCTGCTGCACGCAACACGTTACATTCACGGGATCTTTCTCTTCTGTGTTATTAAGGTCAATCTAGTGAGGTTATTTCTATATTTAGATGATGGAATCCAACATCGATGATCCTTAGATATGAGAAGAGTCAGTCAAGAAGCTTTGTTTTAAAAAGCATTACACATGGTTTGCAAGTTTGTTTGGCAACCGTGTGTACAGTGGTTCACACCGTGTCACAGGGCCTTTTCTCTGATAGTGTGGTGCTGAACATAACCAGAAACCTGCATTGTATTGAACTGTGCTGGAAGGTTTTCATAAACCGAGCTGTGAATTGGTTGCTAGAAAATACCATCGGGGAAAGGCTCGCACTCTGAGGCCAGTAGGTGAGGTTATTTTCTTTTCTTTTTTTTCTTTTTTTTTTTCGGTTGCTGTCTGCAAATGCTGCGACCCAGAAAACAGATGTACGGGATTGAGGAGACAGGGTCTGAAGTCAGTCAGGTGACTGTAGCGGCTGTTTGGCCTGAGAGGCTGCTCCAGAAAAGCACATTTCTTTGCCAACATCCTGTGCGAGGGTGCTCCAGGTGATTTGTACAGCCTGTGGCTCGCCTAGCTTCATGCTCATCAACCCAGTGACAAAGTGCAATAAGCCAAACTCCCCACACCATTTACCTGTCCACCAGAGCTTCACCAGACAACTGTTACTGTACCCGCTGCCAGAGACTAATCTCCTGCTATTCCTGTTAAAAAGAGACTGGACACACAGCGAGCGCATGGGTGAGCACAGAATTTAATGCCCACCCTCTAATTTGAAGATACTCAGTTGTCTTATCGTATTTGGAAGCTTGCTGCTGTGGATAGGGGGAGTAAACCGGGGTTGAGTGATTGTTCGAGAACCAGGCCACAGTTGTTGGCAGTTTCCCACTGCATCGGCTCTGGCAGCAGACAGCACATCCCGCCCGACCCCCCTGTTGTACCCACACATGGAGAACTGCTTGTTTTGTTAAGCTGCAGAGTTATGCTAACACCAACGTGTGTGAGCAGAGATTTAATCCTCAGCAACAGGCACATTTTTTCACAAAATGTCTCACATGAAGAAGCTCACAGTAAGAGTAAATATTGTCCATGATCGATGGACTCAGAGATGAGGCGCCGACTGAGATGTTGAAATGCAGTTTCAAGGCTGCGAAAAAAGACATTTCTGTACAAGAAAGACGAGGATGTCTAGTAACAAGGACTTCGTTCAGTGAAGAAATATTTAATAGCATTAAAAAAATCTATTTTACACAGCAGCACCTACGACTACCTTGAGGACAGCCTATACCCTGAGAGCTTAAACAATTGGATATTGATTTTTTACTTTGGGACACATATTTATCAAGTTTAATCGTTTTTACTTACTTTAGCACACATTACCAGGGTGTTCACATCATTACAACCTTACTTGAAGCTGCTGTTTAAAACTTGAAACAATAAACATCTTGTGCTGAAACTATTCGGAACAACAATTACATTTATTGTTTGTCGACCAGATATTACCTAACTTAAGTTATGGTTCGATGTATGCTGGATTATTCTCATAGTCGTGGCTGTTTTTAAGACAGCATTCCCACAAATTGATAATTGATCGGTTGAGGTTTTGTTGTAATGTTCGGTTGTCCTGATGTGACATGACTGTGTTGTCAGATGCCTGTACCACCCTGATGAACGTGTTTGTGACAGCAACGTTGACTTCGCTCCCTGAAGCCATCACTGTTCCTTGGCACACTTGTGACGACAGACTGGGCTGTTTGATGATGAAGTTTCCGACGCCACCTGGCCCAGGAAGAACAGAAGACATAGGTCATCTCTTCTTCCAGCCTGCATGCCCCTTTGATAAGCACACGGTGGCTACTATCTGGAAGTTTAATGTCTGTTCTAGATTAATGTTACGTGTAACATTTTTACGTTTATTGACCTAGACCAGGGGTGCCCACACTTTTTTGGTTGGTGAGCTACTTTTGAAATGACCAGCTCACCGAGGTCTACCAAACGAAAATAAAATCCCAAATTGCAAGGGTTGCTGAATAACACGTTTTATTTTTACATGGGATAACTACAATAGGGCTTTGAAAGAAAAGAAAATGTCTTTTCATAGGTAACATTAAGCTGTCTGTGGCTCTTTCCTGCTGTAACGATGCAAATTTCCCCTCTGTGGGACTGGTAAAAGGTATTCTGATTCTGATTCTGTAAACCTAACCTCATCATTGGCCTTTGATATAATGTGGTACCAGTATTGTAGCTATTGTCACTGTGTTAAGCCTTACATTGATGCTTACCAGCTGTGAAATCAAAGGTAGTATATCCTACTATGTTTGATGTTTAATTATAAGGTGACAGTGTATGTTTTACCTTTGTGTTTCAACAAGGTGTCCACACTAGAGAAGCTATGAAGAACTATAAAGCACTAGACTCCTACAAGCTGCTGGAATCTGGTTGGGTGCAGACAGTGAGGCATATGATTCCGGATGACACAACCCTTACTGTCCTGAGAGCTGACGTGACACCGTCATTCCGTGTGAATTAACCGCCTCATCCTCCATGGGCAGCCGTTACCCAGCGTGGCGATGTGGTTGCTGCTCACTGTGACTGCAAAGCTGGGTATGTAGATTCCAGTATGTAGAAACAAATTTTGACTATGAACATATTCTTGTTGTATATTGTTTCTTTGAAAACAATTAAATTACATAGGCATCAAAGCCCTCTTTCTCTCTCTAAACGTAAATAGTACGGCCGGTGAGCTCGGACAAGTGTGGAAAGTACGGAGCGGAGGCAGAGTACACGTCTCAGTAGTCACGTCGCGGTCGCTAGAGAACGATCGCTGAGACTGCTAGTAGAGGGTTGAACATCTCGTCTGGAGTTAAATACCGCTCGGTACTGCAGTGGTCGGATATCTTGTGTGTGTATTTAGTGCATTTTCAAGTCTGGTTGATGTTCAGTTATAAAGACCGGTAACAAAAGACACCTCTTTCTGTAGGGTTTCCCAGTTTACAAATA
>NW_011357528.1:237883-253350 GCF_000735185.1 Notothenia coriiceps | reverse complement strand
TACAATACTGGTAATACCAAATTATATCAATGGCCAATGATGAGGTTATGTAGTCAGAATCAGAATACCTTTATTAGTCCCACAGAGGGGAAAGGTGCATCGTTAAAGCAGGAAAGAGCCACAGACAGCTTAATGTTACCTATTTTAAGAAAAAAGTACAAGTTATGATATAATAAAATATAATAAAAAACGTGAGAAGTAAGTCTAAAAAAAAAAACTTTCCAAAATAAAAATCCTGTAACAGTCTAGGTGTTGCTAAGCTTCCTGTACTGAATATCATAGTCTATTGCCTTAATCAATATCTAGTCAACTCTAAAATACCACATATATGCAATGGCATGATAATATTATTGTGGTTTTTAGAATATTAAACTTGTTTCGCCAAATTCAGATGATAAATACAACTTTGAAGCTTGTAGGCATAATTACAAGCGGTAACTTAAATTCACAGCAGGCATAACAACAGCCGGTGTTTCTTGTGAGTGTTTCCCCGGGAAACAAACACAATACACACTACAATCAGTACTACAATTAATTTAATTAATTAGTTAATCTGAGGACCGCAAAAAGAAGAGCTGGCCCCCGGGCCGCCATTTGTCCATCCCTGACCTAGACGGTTGTCTCAACTCGACTAGATTTATATAGCTGCTTCCATACCAGTGTGATCCGTTTTCTTTCTTTTGTAGATAATTGTGTAGATGCATGACTATAGCCTAGCTTTCATTTTCCTATAGACATGTTAGGCAATTTTTTTTCTTCGATCATTTCAAAAATACAGTTAAGACAAATAAAAGTTATATTTAACAAAGCTAATCTAGCCTCAGTGTGCCTTCCACATGTTATTTAAACCTTTTAATTACATGAATCTGTAAATAATCATTTCATGAGCTCAGTATAGTATGCACAATGAAAAGGTATGTTCATACATGTAACTTTTTAGCATCGTAGGTTCAATTTAATATGCAACTCAATTGTGTAGATACTGTACGAGCCTGGGGTCCCTGTTGTCTCTTTTTTCCAGCTGAGAGGTCCTTGGCCGGAAAAAATTAAATACCCTTAGGCTTAACAGCATGTATAAAAATGTCACAATGATAAATGAACATAACAAGAAAAAAGAAAGTTCTTGAAGGTGGTAATAAAGTTATTATTGAGTCCTAACGTCTGAGTTTACTTTTTATTTGCCCAACATTAAACTCAGTGTGGAATGGAATGACTGCCAAATCTGTCAATCAAAATGAAGACATTTGTTTATTAACTCTGTAATGAAATGCGTAAGAAAAAGACGACAGGCAAAAACAAAATGAAAGTGGTTAGAAAAGAATGAGCGTTAGAACCATGTTAAACATTTGACTCGTAGAACTTTTAAATGTAGATTCTGTATTGAATTCTAATTGTACTATCTTTCTGGTTCATGTCTTTGCTATTAGTGGGACATCTTTGTCAGTGGCACCATCTGTGATCTGTATCCACATTTCTAACTGACAAGGTGAGAGAAATGTATAGAGTACTGCTCTGTCCTGTTTAGTAGGGCCAATATAATAATACAACATATACAAAAGCAACAACTTGTCCTTTAAAAAATGTGGTCTTAGGTTATATTTGGAAGAGTTACCCAATAGTTATTTTTTCCAATTACACAACCTTTTATCATTCGTTTAAATATAACTCAAGGGAGGTAGATTTAGTATTTGACTCTGGCGGGTTGTACAACACTTTAATGAAAATCCATTCTTAGGTTTGTGTTCACCAGTGTCATTTGTTCTTTCGTAGAAACAATTCAAGCAATTATTTACCTCTCCAAGTGTTGTGATACATTTTAAATGAATACAACAGTGATATTTAACCACAGACCACCTTTGGGTGCACATTGTATGCCCTTCTGACTAGGGTTGAGTGTTAACAGGGTTTTAATACTATGCTTTCAGAGCTCTCTACATAATGTGTGTCTATGTTGGTAATTATAGCACCAAGGGTTTATGTATCTATAATACACAATGTGACTGTTTTTACTTGGATCTTGCATAAAGTAAGCTTGTGCGTATGTGTTTGTGTGTTTAGCAGGGACAGCAGTTAGCCGAGGTGCAACACCTTTTCTCTCATTAGACTTACTAAACAGGATAATGATTCCCCGGAGAATCTGTCTTCAACGTTCCGCTTGCCCTGTCACTCCCTGCACCGTTATCACCATGGTGATCAAAGCCAGATGTGCTCACTTCTGTTGCCGCCAACAAAGTACAACTGCACTGCTTATAGTTGTCACTCTGCTCAGTGCCACAGCCCTCAGGGGATCTATGTACCGCCATAGAAAGAAAAACAAACCGCAGATCCTCTCCTGGAGTGTCACTCATTCTTCGATCGAAAAAATAGTCTGTCCGATGAAAGCCAACTTTCATTATGTTGTTTTTTCGACTACATCTCCAAATATGGTATGGCATTTGATATGAAAAATTCTGAACCTATTTCAGATGAAATTTGTTTTGTTCTTGGTTATTATTTCAACACATACTAATTGTACTTCATCAGAACATGAGGTACAAATTATTAAAAGAGATGACCATGGACTACGCTGAGGTTTTTAATCTAATTTGCAGTATTATTGACTATAGTGATCCGTCTCCTCTTCTATATTCCTTTTGAGTTCATGCAGGCAGGAAGTCTGTCTCCACTCCTGCAAGCCAGACTTATTTAACTATCAAAAAACAACCAATAAATACTAATTTGTAGTGACTATGCACAGAATGCTTAGACAGATGGATACCATTCAGCTGTTTGAAGAGGGAATAAATCAGAGCATTGGGACAGATAGCGAGATATTAAATATCTGTTGAGACATTTTGCATGATTGCCAAATATGTGCTATTTGTTTGAAAAGCGGCGAGGGATGAGTATTCTGTCTTTCATGCTTTTTTAACAACAAAAACATCAACAAAACATCTCTGCGAGACAGAACAACAAAGACAAAGAAGTGAGGAAAAGGCCAAAATGTACACTGGTGTAATACAACAGTGATCAAAGAAATACAGACAAGACACACATCAGAAACACCAGCAGGGACAGATGGAGCCCAGCGAGGAGGATAGAGGGTTACACTGCTGCAACAGAAGGCTGCAGACAGGTATGGGGGAAGAATAATAAAGAAGGTAGGAAAAATCCATTGTTGATTTAAGTGATCAACCACAAACACTGCATAAGCACTTTGCACAGACATGAACATTGCGTCAGTCTGGTCTGATCTATTAACGGGAGAGAACAATGAGAGCCAGATTTGTCCCTGAATGACACTATTAAGGTGTTGGTTTACCACCAGAGCTGCCTCCCCTTGGATCTGAGCCCAGCTACAAGGTGACTCCGTCTCTGTTCAGTGATTAGTCAGGTCCTGCCACATGATGCTCTGTACTGCAGCTCCACAATGAAGCACATGTTAAAGGCAAACACTCTGTTCTCCGTGCACTTCAATTTATTATAAGTTGAGGCTAAACGTTTTGAGAGAGCTCAAGGATTTTTGTATTGATAAACAGGGCAATTGCTACAATTGTTCTTTTAGATCTTAAACGTTAAGACAGTGGGGCGTTAAAAGACATGGAGGAATGAGGGTTGTGTGCTAGACTATTTGTTTGCTGGGAGCAGTTTCCAGACAGACAACGTAGATTCTAGCAAGAAATGGCAAGGCACACTACCTCTCTACATTTTGGTTTTTCATCTCACAGACGTATGATGAAATGTGATTTAATTTCAATCACTAAGCAGTCCACACAGGCAATGTGACAGCCCACAATTCACTCGATGAGCTGCGATTTAAAGAATCCTGTTAGGCCAAGTGAATTTGCAACAGTCTTACATGGCTAACTACAGTGAATGTGTGCAGTGTTCGCACAGTAGTGTGACTGAACGCCTCTAGAGTAAACACTGACACGGAACTGAAGCTGCTTTCACCGTGTAGCCTGTACCAACAATGTGAGAACATCATGCTTTGTGGATTGCAAAAGCTGTTGTCAGTGAGCGTGATTCAGTCAGCAGTAACCTTTGAAGCATTTCAACATATTTTTTTAGGATACAGGGCTGGATGGCTACTTTCTTCCTAACAACTCTCCATAACTGTGGCTGACACTGCATCAGTAGATTACAAAATGATTCCGCCTAACAACCTGAAAATAGAAAGTGATTTTTGCACCATAAAACTTGACAACATGATGTATACAGCCAGTTATAAATACAGCAGAGCTTTGACTCTTGGGGAAAATAAATAGTGACAAATCTGTTGATCTGGTCTGTACTCCCCCTCCTCTATGCCTTTTAACTTCATCTCCAATCAAAGAAAACCAGATTGCAATCTGCTACACAATATGTTGAGCTCCACTTTATTAGGCCGACAGATAAACCTCATGGCTGGAACACAGGCCTGTGAGAAATGAAGGCTCCCTCAGCATAACAAGATCCTACCCTCCTTATGCGCTCCTTCTCCTCTCAATTTCTAGTGTCTGAGTAGAGCTGGTCATTTCTACGCTTTCCTCTTAAACACAAAGGCCTGCACAGATGCTGTAAGAAAAAGTAATTCTTTTTTTAGAGCTTGACGCAAGCAGGCAATTAAAGATGTATTGTCAAAGTGCATGCAGTTCCAGGCTAATACTGTGGAGAAAATGTACCCCTGCTTATTATTTCGTGCTATCAATTAGGCAGTTGTCTTACTTGACCCACCCAAACGTCATATATCACTCTACAGGGCACATTTCTGCAAACATGTATTAAATGCATTTATTCTACATCACATGCAAATCAGAGGCAGTAATCAACTTGTAATTGCCATCGGAAATGTCATGTCAGGAGAACACCTACACACAATCTCAGATATAAATATAACATTCGGGAAACTGGAAGAAAAACCATATTCGGGGAGAGAAAAAGAAAAAGAAAATTCTCAAGAGGAAGAAACTAAACAAATGAACTCTCTTCTGAAGCCGAGGCAGCGGTCTTACAAAAAGCTGACGCACTGAAGAAGGTGACCACACAGAGAGCCATGTGAGGTTTCTAAAGAAAGTGATTTGATTGTGAAACGCGTACGCTGCCAGCTCCAGCGGAACCAAGGCCACAGAAGGAGCAACAACAACCCGACGCTGTTCCAAACCTCGGGCTGCATCACCGGAGTTTGTCTCTGCCTCGGCTCCAGAGGGAACGCTGAGTTGCTCTCCGTGGGAACGAAGGTTTTCACCAGCTGCAGGATTGTACAAGCACGCATGGTCAGAAAGTGTGTCATTTCTGTCTATAGGTCTACATTATATGGGACTATTAGATTGAATTGACTATACATGCATGTACAACTGATTTATATCAGCAACTGAAATTACATTTTAGCATCAGTTTGCACGTAGGCTACTGCTTTAAAGCAGATGTGTGTCTCTGTAGTTGGCGTAAAGAAGTGGAATTATTTACCGAATGATTTAAAGGGCTGTGAGAAATGTTTTATCTTTAAGACAATGTATAAAGAAAGCTTAGTATGAAGTTGACTTTTGATTGTGTGCTGGTTTTATGTTTCAGTATTTTTAAGCAACTGTGACTGAAAGAATATTGCTTTTATTTTATTTTGTGATGGTTATTTCATTTTTTTGTTATTTTTTTGTAAGAAGGGGCAGGTCAAATAAGATGTTCTTCTCCCTGCTCCTTTCCACCATGCGCTATAAAAATACAACCAGTATAAGGGTAGCCTACATGTTTTGTAAAGTGTCCATGTTTTTTTTTTTAAAACAACTGCCATGTGTGGAATAAACAAAATTAAAAAATGAATGTAAAACAATATTAAAGAGGCATATGTTCAGCACAGCGCCTTTTTAATGTCTTGTTTAATTAATAAATGCCAGTGATAAAAGTTTGCATGATGTTCACAAGCAGGTGTTACTTTTATTTAGGAAATGTAACAATATACAGATGTACAGACCATAATAAACAGGGTTTTTGTTTTATGTGTATACATGATAATGTAGATGTTTATGAGCAAATCCAGTCATTATATAGCAGTTTGTGAACTGAGTAACAGAAAAACGTATACAAGGGCACTGCGTTTATATGGTATCTTAACGCTGTTCAAACAAGTCAATACATTTTAGAAGAGCCAGAGGGTCATACAAGTCAGAAGTCAGTGATAGTGACCACTGAAACAAAAACAAAGAGACATGTCCACGCACTTACCGTGATCTCCCAGCAGCACATCGCCCTACTACAGCAGTGATGATGAAATTATGAAATGAATATCGCCCTCACACAAAGCTAGGCTGAGTAAGAAACAGTTAAGGTGAAGAAAATATTGTGATGACTTGAACATCATTACAGGAGAGTTTTGACACAGATGCTTTGACCCCTTTGCACTATGGATGTTTTCATGTCATCTCCAATAAAGCGTCTGTTTTTCATCCCCTTTCAACTGCTGCTTACTAATTCCAGATATATCTTCATAACAAGTGAAAGCATATACAACTGAACTGAAATCTGGATAAAAAAGTCATTTTTCTTTTTAATGAAGTCGTATACTTGATCAATGCTTACACTGGCTCCCTATAGAACACAGGATAGAATTTAAAATTCTTCTTCTGGCCTACAAAGCCCTTAATTGGCAGGCGCCATCTTACCTTAAAGAACTCATTATACCCTACTGTCCTACTAGGGCATTGCGTTCCAAGAATGCAGGGTTGTTGGTTGTTCCTAGAGTCTCTAAAAGTACAATGGGAGCCAGAGCCTTTTCTTATCAAGCTCCACTTTTGTGGAATCAGCTTCCAGTTTGTGTTCGGACGGCAGACACCCTATCCGTTTTTAAGAGTGCGCTTAAGACCTTCCTTTTTGATAAAGCTTATAGTTAGGGCTGATTAGATTCAGCCCCTAGTTTTGCTGATATAGGCTTAGTTTGTCGGGGGACATCTTACTTCTTCCTTCTCTCTGTCTATACCTGTGTACTCTCATGTTCCGATTAACCCAGCTTCCCCAAATTTCTTTCTTTTTGGTGTCTATATACGCCGGGATCCGGAGTCATGGATGATCCTGCGGTCCTGTGTCATGGATTGTGAGTCCTGGATCTTGAGTCGTGGCTGTGGTCCTGGATCATAAGTCCTGGATGGATATACTCGTGGATTCATCTTCCTATTATACACACATGCATTTCCAGACATTTGGACTACCTATGTTGCAAATGTATTATCTTTTCAATTTAAACACGGCATCTATTGCACGTCTGTCCGTCCTGGGAGAGGGATCCCTCCTCTGTTGCTCTCCCTGAGGTTTCTCCCATTTTTCCCTTTAAACTGTGGGTTTTCTCTGGAAGTTTTTCCTTGTACGATGTGAGGGTCTAAGGACAGAGGGTGTCGTATTGTCATACTGATATTCTGTACAAACTGTGAAGTCCACTGAGACAAATGTAACATTAGTGATATTGGGCTATATAAATAAACATAGATTGATTGATTGATTGATTGATTGATTGAATGCATATTTTTAAGGCAGCCAAAGCAGGGGCGTGATCTGTGTTTCTACACTGAGAACAAAACCAACATTAATTATTGCTAACGGCAACACAAACATTGTATTCATTTCAGTCGTGCGTTTGAAGCTTTTGTAATTTATGAAACTGACAACAGAACATTTTTCTTTCTTCAGTTTATTGCAAATAGGACTATAAAAGTGAGCAAATAAAGGTACAAATGTGAGTCATTTTGGTGGGAGTGTAGGAGAAAAAAAGCAGCATCAGTTCTGGTTACATTTTGGATGGAATAACTTGTTTTTTTCGTGCCACATTGTGAACAAAACACTCTCCGATACTGTTCCCTTACTGCAGACTTTTCCCACTGTAGAGATGTTTTCACCATCAATGACAGAGACAGATATAGTACAATCAAAACCAACTTCTTAAAACTGTAACACATACTGTAATACAATCATATGTCATTACTTGCATCTTTTGTGTTTTTATATTTATAGTTTTATAGAATACATATTTTTGGGATTTTTTATTTTTAGATAATACAAACAATGCGATCAATGCTTTGAATATAAAAGACACCCCATCACAGGGTGGAAAGGACTCACACAGGAACACAAAAAGAGAGAGGATAGTAATTAAATAATGAAAGTAATAAAAGCAGAAATTAGCTTTACGTTTTAAGTGTAGCATACATCGTAAACTAAACTAAAGGTAAGACAAGATAAAGGATAGGATAAAGGTTTATTAGCATTTTTAGGAATCGGCTGTAATTTATTTGGGAAATTGCATAGTTCTGGATCACACAATAAGTGCTTAGCTATGTCGCATGTTTTACTTTCTGAGTATGAAGTTTTATTCAAATTTGAATGAAGATATAAATGATAGCCAAGAGCTTTGGGCAGTGCACTCTACAGGATCAGGTTTGAGAGTCTTCTTCTTATCGTATTTGGGCTGTATGACAAATGTGCTTAAGTGTTTTTATTCGATCACAACTTTTGTAATATATTATCTATTTGAAGTGTCCTTCTGTTTGACCATCTATCTGAGCTCTACCTGAACAACTGAGTGATTGATGTCTAAGTGTTAAAAGCTTGGTCCTCAAATGGTACTTTTATACAAACATATTTTCTATGAAGCTCTTAAAAAGTATCTTTGTTTGGTTAGCTACAGTGAATCTAAATCTTAAATGATTTGCCCTGCTACTTTACACCTCATAAATCCTTCATAATCTTTATTACTAAATGTTCTGCTTTTTTGATGACTTTATGAAGTTTAATCTTTTTGGTCACATTCACTATGTTAATATCTGCAGGTACTAACAGACTGTCAGCTGTACATATTTGCCAATTCAGAGCTAATGTGAAAAACAAACCTCACAACGCCCTAAGTCTGGCCAGGAGAGCCTCCACATCGGACTCTCCGTTGGAGCTACAGCTGTTCACCGCAGGAACAGTGGAGGACAGCAGAAGGGACGGAGGCTCTTTCTCCACCTCCGTCTCTTTCTCAGTGCTCCTCACCGTCTCTCTGTCACCCGCCCTCTCCCTGCTCAGCCAGTGGCTCGGAGCCGGGTTGTTCCTGTACCTGCGGCCCGCCTCCTTCGTCCGGGCCGAAGACGGGTGACCCTCAGATTCATTGTGGGCCTCCTTGGGAGGGGGAGCTTTCAACACCGCTGAACCTAAATTCATATTCTGCCGAGAGCGAGACCTTTGTAAAGGTACCTTGTTGTTTTCTGTGAATAAAAACACAAAGAGACACAGCTGTGAGCAAAAAGGAGGAGAGCAAGGAGAAGAGTCTGGTTTTAAGTGAATTGAAGCAAGGGATAATCTGATTAGAGATTGAATTACAAACAAAGAAAGAGAAAACTCTTATTTATTTTTTTAAAGCAAGCAAGGTAAAACAAAAGCAAAATGGAAACACAGAAACCATTAGAGAAGTTTAAAGAAGCACTTTAGCGGGCGAATGCACCACAAAACCCAGGTTCACATATACACATGAGCTCAATGTGCACACTGTTAGTCTGGATGAATACACATCGCAAACACACACCACAGAGGCGTACAGCGTGTATACAAACACTGATGAGAAAAGATTTTCTGCAGCAGACTGTGGCATGCAGCAGGCTCAATACGAGGAAATGGATACTGCTGATCAGCCGTAACAGAAACTCAATAACACGGTGCGTCGCCCTTTTCCAATCTCCCAGTCTCTTTCCTTTTCTCTTACATGACACCCTCCCACCCGGCTCCAGCCTCCCCTGATTCCATCATCATCATCATCATCCATTCTCCTTCCTCCGCTCTTCATCTCAGCGCCCTGCTCCTACAGTAGTCCTCTTCATCTTTCTTTTTCCTCTTACCTCTCTCCCTCCCTCCTCCCCCCCCTTCAGTTTCCGACTTAAAACACACCCCCAGACAGACAGAGGAACAGAGTGACAGCCCGGATCAGACCTACGTCCTGAATTATAATCCCTCTGAGTAGATCTTAGACTTCATCATCAGTATGTGTGCGCTGGAAGGAGAGGGTAAATCCATATTCATGTGACCTTGAGCGGGAGGCTGAGAGGAGTGGCGCGAGGAAAGACACCACCGCATTTAAAGTTTCCTGAGCCTGAAATGTCTGGCAAACAGGAGTCAAACACAGCAGAGCAGAACAGAGCGACCCGCTCTGTCAACCAATCGGTAATGAGTTTGGAGCGTGGCCAGTCAGTCATGACAGTGTGTTTTATGGGCCACGCTGACGAATGACAAGGAACGTCCCTGAACACAACCTCTGACAAATAAATAAGGATAAAGGGAGTAAAGTGAGCAGACAGGAATGAACCGACTGCAAAATTAAGCAAAGAAATCCAGCGACCACACGCACACACAGACTCTGGCATGTTCACACAAAGGCTTGTTAGGCAAACAAGAGGCAGTGGTGGACTTTAAAAGGATGAAATGAGTAGAGTGTGTGGCCTTGTTGCTGTGACTGAACATTTACCAAAGCTAAAAATCCAAGTCCCCCCCTCATTATCTCACTCTCTTTTCCCGTTGTCGCAGTCTACATTTTTAAAATAGGACAATTATTCCCCACTGTCACTCCTCTTGCTCCACACTTCCCGATTATGTCCTGTTCTTCTCCCTCCCTCCTAAAACCTGTCATCTCCCCCCACAGGCCTGTTGCTTTGTGCTCTATCAGGCGATGCACCACAAACACACATTTCCTTTACAAATAACACAATGTTGTGAAAAATATCAATTGTGGTGACAGCAATTTGCATTTTAATATGTTGTTTACACTTAAAAAAGAAACCAAAAAAAGAAATAGAAAATACAAGCGAGTATAATCAGTTTTTGTCAAATTTCAGACATCTTTGAATTGATATTTATTTTAGCATTTATTAGCATTAATTATAATTTAACTATTTTCCTGCTCTGCATGAACCTGTAACGATTCAGTGGTTAGGAATAGAAATAATTGTATTCAGACATAAATACAGACAGACTTCAAAAGGAAATTATAAAACCCATATTTCAGAAAAACCTTTATCTTAAAGTGCATTTATTTTCTGGCCTTCAGTGCGTGATCAAAGTCCAGCGAGTTCAGTTTCTTCTGACACCTCCTGTGACGCCTGCTGCTTCTTCCTTTGAAGCCTTGCTAGCTTCTCAAAATATGCCTTTATCTAAGCTGTTAAACACGTCTGGGATACATAACATTCTTTATCTCCCAGGTTGTACTCTTTTAACAAGCAACTGACACTGGTTTTATAGAACCAGTCAAGTGGCTTGTGAAGACAAAACCTTTATTCAACACATGCTGTGATGGTAGGGCTGTGCATTTATCCCTCTCACTCAGACACAGACTTAGATACGTGATGGGCAATCTGATTAGTAAACTAAGAGAAAGTCTATTTAATTTCTACTTCACTTTGAATTTCAACTGTAACCGAATGAAAGTGTAAAGAAAAGTGACTGCCATTAAAGGTCTTAAAGGTATTATGCTATTTTTAGGCATATATTATGGGTCTCAGATATATAAAAATTAGGGCTGTTAAGTTAACGTGTTAATAACGCAATCTTTTTTAACGCCACAAATTCTTTTAACGTGCGATTAACGCATGTGTATTTGTCCTCGGCCCGCCCCGTAGTTTCAGAGCCCAAAGGCTCAGGGGCGGATCTACCGGGGTGGCATGGGGTGGCAACTGCCACCCTAAAAGATAGCCTTGCCACCCCAGCTGCCACCCCAGTTGGCATCTTTGTTTTGAAAGAAAAGTTGTGGCTCATCGGACATTTATGAGAGAAAATCTCTAATGTCCGAGTGCAAGTGAAGTCTTTTAACCCCTCCCCCGGCCCTGGCCCGAGTGTGGAAATATGATTGGCGGCGATTTCATTTGAACGGGACGGCGCAAAACGAGAAGCATTCGGACCCAAGTACTGAAGGAATGAGGTATTTGCGGTCTACAATGACAGAGAAGAGACTGTCAAGTTTGGCTGTACTCAGCATTGAATCAAAACGCACTAAAGCTTTGATCTTAATCAGTTTGTGAGGCGTTTTGCTGAACAAAATGGTAATCGCCGCATTCAGCTGTAATAGACATGTCAACTTGATGCTCTGTCACGGATGAGCATACAAAACTGTTAAGATGATGACCTTACGGGGTCTGTCCCCAAAAAACAGTTTTAAGTCCTGAGAAAGTCAAATAAGACGGTGTGTAAAACTAGACTGCCCAGCCTAAAAAAAGTAACCACTTTGATTTAACTAGGCCTGTAGGTAAGGGCATTCCACTGGATAATAACTGAAGTATAAAAGAAGGCATGACTGAAGTGATGGAGACCATGTTTGAAGGCAAACAAAAAGAGGAAATAACCGGTCAAATCAAGCAAATACCCCTCTCAGATTCCACATCAACCAGAATAACATAAATACTGGCTGGTGATTTGATCAGCTTTGTGATGGAATAAAAAATGCACAGTGCATTTCCTTAGCTGTGGATGAGTCCACTGACACCACTGACAATGCTCAGTTGCTGGTGTTTGTGAGTTTTTATGATGAGGCAAAGGGGTTTGTTGATGATGTGTTGGGCCTGACAAACCTCAGTGGACACAGAAGGGGGGGAAGACATTTATAAAGCAATAATGGGAATGCTGAATGAAAGAGGGTGCAGCTGCCTTTATTCATAACTGTGCAGCTCTTACACTGCGACTCTGAGGGATCAAGCACAGACACAACAAAAATGAAAACTGCTGCATAGAGATTATTTTTGTTTTTGCAACCTCGTGTTAAGAATCTTGTTTGCAATTGTTTAAAAGTTTGAATAACCGTAATAAACGGACCTTTGTCTTATTGAGAATTTTTTTTTTGACCTTTAAGATTTGTATTTGAGTACCCCTGAAATAGAGCGAAATGAGGCATGGCTAAAATGTATGATCTGTTTGGTATTTTGAAAAAAAAACTTCACAGACATGTTTTATATAAAGTAGGTGTGGCCTTACAATATATTATTCAAATATAACATGATAGGTCCACTTTAACTTTAGTCTAAGTTATCTCATGTAAACAAGTATTTCCAAGGCACACCTTTTATATGATCATTATACAAAATAAGAGAATAACGTATGAAATAATTCCAACTCATACTATAGGACAGTAAAACAAAAATACAGTTTAAAGGGGAGTGATTTGTAAAATATGCATAAAAAGAAAGTAAGTCTGTTTACAGTACTGTTTCACAAGGGTGTTGTTGAGAGATGTATCCATAGATTTAGTCCCTAATTTTAAATGCACCAGATTGATGCATTTAACTTCAGCATTTAAAAGCATGCCCCCGGACCCCCCTAGAGGATGTTAGGTCCACCACCTGCCCACACCCCCCGTCCAATTGTCCCTCCCACATTGAGGATGCTTTCTTCGCCCATGCACTAAAGTGAAATTCAAACCAGGAAAAATATAAAAGTAAAACATATGTACATGAGGCCTGTCATTTGAGGAGGACTATAGCAGCAGATCAGATATTAAGCTGTTAATGCAGGAGAGCAATAGAGTGGTGCAGGGATGACGTATTTACCCAGAAGTAAACTGCGCATGAGTTCCCTTGACAAAAAAGCAATGGGATTTCTCCATAGAATTTTGGGAAATAGTTGTGGAAAAAGAAGCTGTTCGATAAATGCACGTTTTGTTCAGCCGGATAATATCCACATATCTACCCTACTTTTATAGTTTTCGAATCATAAATCTAATCGCCAGAAGCAAAATGTTAACGTGATGCAATAAAGGAACTACAGCCGAGTACAGCACGGTCGCACGACTTCGACGTCACGCCAATTTAAGATCCATATTCAAAAATACAGATTCAAAATTGTACAAGTTGAAGCGTTTGTTTCAACAGTTTGCAAGAGCGCAGGTAGTTGCTTTCAAGCGGAACAGGGGAAAACAAACTTAGCGGGAGTGTTTACGTGTTCGGCGTAATGACGTACAACGTCCTCAACAACTTCTGTAGTCCTATTCAGCCACTTGTTAACAACCATTGTTTTTCAGACACGTAAACACTTCAAAAATCCCCAGTGGGGTCACTGCTGAGGTATTTAATGTCATAGAACAAAACATGATCCGTCTCTTAAATTTGTGTCAACCACAGACCTTATTTTCCAAAATCCTATGGAGAAATCCCATTGACTCTGAGACGAGGGAACCGGTAGGGGTAAAACGCTAACTCACTTCCGGGTTTTAGGACTCGTCACTGCCAGTGTTGGGTGTAACGCTTTACAAAAGTAACGGAGTTACAGTAATATATTACTACTTCGTTACAGCAAAAAGTAACGCATTACTAATGACATATGGGTAATATAATACCCGTTACAATTCTCAGTAACGCAGTTACAACACATTTTAACCCAAAAGGAAATGGTGTTTTGTTTTTTAAGCATGTACCAACCTCGCGAGACATTCCGACACCAGAGAAAAATTGTGCGGGTAGATCAGTAAACCTGGTGTTTACCCTTCAGGCTTCGCGTCGGGATCTTCGGGGGTGCATAGGCATGCATTGCACCCCCAGTTGAATGTTATGCACCCTCTATTCAAAAAAGAGAACGGAGCGAAAAATACAAACAACAAATTGTGTCAGGTGCGCGTGACCTGCTCCGCAGGCATCATTTCCATAGTGCTAACACATCTGTGGATAATCATGTATATGAAAATGGTTAAAGCAAACATAACTAAACACCAGCAACACTGCATCTACTGCAGACAATAGCAACAGGTCAGATGGGGACATCACGTTACCCTCTGTTGTGGACACTAGCTTACTCCCTCCTGACTCGCCGCCCTCGCCCCAGGAGCAGCGGTTTTCGTCGCCCGAAACTACGCCGCCCCTCTGCGGCCCGCAGGTGCCAGGATACCACGGCAAAACAGAGCCTGCCCAGGTACTGTATATCTAAACAAGTACCCGCCTGCACAGTGGGGTAAGGCGGTCATTTTGCAGCTCGTGGTATAAAAATAGACAATGGCTAGAATATTCAACTAAAAATAGTGCCATATTCTGTCATGCCTGTAGAAATGTTGGGTCAAAAATAATGCATAAAATAGCACATACAGTATGCCTTCACCATGAATGGCTACAAAAAGATCTCATACCTCAAGCTTATCAACAAGCTAATGTTGCAGCTGAAATGTTCTTCAGGTCACAAAGTCAACCTCACATGATGATGTGATACCAGTTTTCAAGCACAGTAAATATTCTAGTATATGATGGGACCAAGGTGATGATGTAGTACATGGTTTTAATAATACTTTTGCTTTTCAATGTTTGCCATTTCAAACCATGAGCTTGTTCAAATAATATTTGCCTTGATTTACAATATGTTCTCATTTGTTTTATCAGTACAGTTTTGAAGCTTTCATGCTTTTTTTTGCNTTACATACAGATTGTATTTTGACCCTCAAAATGCATTTACCATATTTATATTAAAGTGGACCTATCATGCTATATTTGAAACATATATTGTAGGGCCATACCTATATAAAACATGTCTGA
>NW_011357528.1:232159-237838 GCF_000735185.1 Notothenia coriiceps | reverse complement strand
GGTCGATGGTGATTTACTGAGTGTCAATTTTTAATGGTAATTTTTTTTTTTGGGCCTGCAAGTGAAAAACAAAATTCGTAGCAAAATTCCAGATTTGCAAAGTAAATCTTTACGCGCAAGGGCACTGAACACCCAACGTAAAGTGTGGCCCCCACGTAGTAAACTGTGTTGTGGCCCGCGATTGTCAAGTGTTGGGGGGGGGGGGGGAGGGGGCAACTGTCAAGTGCTCGCACGAGAAGGGGGGGCAGTCAACACATGTCTGCCTGCCCATTATTACCTAAAACTGCCTTTACAACGCTAGCACAGGCAGTTTTACTGTCCGTCGCTTTTTCAGATCGCGTTGGAGACGAGTCTCGATTGGACATGACGTCTCTCTTACACATTTTTTCGTCCTTGTATTTTTCCTGAGTGGTAACATATTTGGGCGTTCTCTTTTTCGTAAACTCGAGGTATGACAAAAGTCTTTATTAGGAACTACACCAACCTTGTACTATACCGTACATTAGTGCCGTCGTAAATCGACTCATAGAGCATCTTTAGACTCGTCCGTAATCGAGGGGGTGAGAAGAAAAAAAAAAGAAGTGCGATTCCAGGACTTAGTGCGTCAATAGATAGTACCGACGTTGTCTACCTTACTCCCTACCAAGATTTGTCACCCGTACTAGACAAACCATAAAACTCGTTTTGTGTTAGCATCTGGAATAAAAAAATATATAAAAATAATCCCGACAGTCAGGCTAATTTTTTATAATATTTTTTTTTTTTTTTTTTTTTTTTTTTTTTTTTTTTTTTTTTTTTTGTTAGCGCTAATTAGCGTACACATGTATCAAGTTAGCGTTTAATTACGCGTTGCTAAAAATAGACAAGATTTTACATGGAATCTCCTGTATAAAAAAAGTTCAAAATTATGAGGAATAGTTGTGTACTCACCTGTTTTACGAAATACGTTACAAAAAAATAATTAGTTAACCTTGTTACTGTTTATAAAGAGGACTTATAAGGGGAGGGTTTGGTGTTGTGGACCTTGGAGAGAGAGAGAGAAGTGAGGAGGAGGGGTTGGGACACCATGAAGAAACGTGACTCGGTCAACGAGTTTGTCTGTTCGGAAATGTCAACAGCCGTTTTACGGCGAGGAGACAGAAGCATTCGTCAGTTTCGTACTCTGACTTCAAAGGGTGGATCCAGTTTTATTACGCGACACCACTCGTCAGCTGGCAACCCTAAGCTAGGCCTTCACTAGAGTGCGTCGGGGGAGCAGGGAGTGGTTACAATTAACAGGACGTTCGACATCGTGGTACCATTCGCGTGGGTAAATCGATAGCGACAACTTGTCCTCGCCCCAACAGTCGTAGTCGACACACGAACCGAACGACAAATTTTGTAGGAAAGAACATAGGTATAGAGAGCGATTTTAAGGCACATGTCGTCCCCTCGGGCCACCTGTGCGTCAACAAATAATGTCCCCCTGACCAACGTATATTGCAACACCGCAACCATCAAAATACGGAGCGAAAAGTTTAAACACAAGAATCAAGACTATATGAGCTACCACTAAACGACTCAGTCTGAAAATTACCCTTAAAAAAACCCTGGACGTTTACTTTTCGTTTTAAGCTTCGTTTTAAGGTGTAAACGTTTCATTTTAAAATGCGCGTTCCCGTGACAAGGGGTGCATTTCACACAGGGGGTGCATCATTTGGCACAATACTGGTGTTATGCCGTGTTATGTATGCCCACTGCATGCCCACCGCACCTCGCGGTGGGAGCCACAGCGTAAACCAGAAACTCCCAGACATTTCAATGATTTGTATGGCAAAGTTAGGTCTGGAAACGACATAACACCGGAGCCCTGCTGCGGGGAAACTTTGGCGCTGTTCTGAGTTTGTTCTAATCCGTCAAAATGACGGACTGCTTTCAGATTTTTTCGTCATTGTTAAAAAAAATCCGTCATAGACGGAATATATTCAGTTAACGCGACCTCTGGCTCTGAGTGTTAGCGGTGCTTGCTAATGTAAAAAAAGACCATATTACGTCCAAAACACATCGGGCATTGTTTCTGATAGCAACTTTCTGATAATGCCGTGGGTCCACATTTCTGATATTAAGTCATATCGGATGCAAAACTGGATCAGCTCCGTTGCACCCCCGTTTTTAGAGATTTGGGTACGGAGCAAAAGAGAGGGTTTTGTTTTCTGACACTGCGTGAGTTCCCTGACAAACCGGGGACACATATGTATAAAATACATCGAAAAGTGCATTTTGCAAAATAGGTCCCCTTTAACCTAACGTCTTATTTCAGGTAGTAAGTTCAAAATGTCCCCTGAAAATGATATCTACTGCCACACTATCAACTGTTAAAAGAGTACTGCACTGTCCGACTCACAATTGATGGTTTAAAAACTGAGGCAGCAGAACAATAGATACATTCTTACTCCAAAAATTCTCTTTAAAATGTTGAAACAAGGCATCTAGTAACATTACCTTCAATTAAACCCAATCACTGACAGTTTAGTCAAGAAACAACGTGTGTTGTCCTGATAGAGGTTAATGTAGCCTCCAGCTGTTATGAGGACTGAGCTACGTTTGGCTAGCTTATTCTAGCTCCCAACCTCCAGATTTATTTTAATATCTTCAAAGTGATAGTGTTCAGCCCACTACCAATGCCAACTCGAGTGGCATTATTGGAGATAATGAATTAGATGTGACGCAAAGAGTTGTAAGAAGACCTTGATGGAAAAACATGGGTGGAGTTAACAATAAGCAGTGACAAAGAAGGACAACATTTTGGACAGTCCCCAAAAGGATGAATTTTTTTTTTTAAATGTTGGCAACTGGGATATTGTTTACTGCAATTTCAGGGTCAATGTCATCTATCTGAATCCTGCACCAAATGGGTCTGCTCATTGTAAATAAAATGGCTTATTGCTTCAGTTATCACCTTTGACCTTTAATAGAAGTTAGAAAGGCAAGTTGGGTTTGCTGTTAACTTTGTTGGTAACTAGCCTCGGTAGCATTTCTTTAGGAAACTTTTGCCCTTTTTAAGTGTAAAATGTATCTCTTTATACCATCTGTGAATAGCAGCAAAAAAGAGCTCACATTTCCCAACTTAAGATCATTTGCTCCACCTATATTTGCTGCTTCAACTGATGCAGATGAGCTTTTATTCATCTCTCTCCTCCTTACTCCTATAGAAGTTAGTAGGCAGACAGGCTTAGGCAGGGTGCCTCAGCAGATAGACAGAGTGAAGTCTGGACTGCAGCAGTGTCTTTTCTTTCACTGACTGTCAAAGCTTCACCACCTGCCACCATTGTGGTGACAAATAACTGGTCTACATAATGAGCTGTTAAGAGATTGGACAAAATCAGTCATCACATGAGAAAGCCAGGAGATTAGTGTTTTCTGTATGTCTGCAAAAAAGCAACACAATATGATTGTTCTAAATGACCAGTCTGTCACAGTCCTCAGTCTGCTGCCTTCCTTAACTTAGCTGGAGGCCAGCAAAACATTTTTAAAAAAAAACAATTATGCATGTAGAGAAGCCCACATACTGAGCTTGTTGTGTCTCTGCTTGCTCTCAGCTATTCTGTATAAAGTGCCTCTAAACTGAGTCTCAGAGCACGCTGCCTTTTAACCAGCTTCTGTTGCTGGTTCCGTTGCATTTTGAGAGGAAAATCTCAAACAAAGCAACAAATCACTGCTCTGATGGTTAGAGAATATCATCAGGAATTTCAAAATGGGCCCATGGTGGTTTATTAAATGTGTGATAGGGTGGCATTTTGTTAGAATGTGAAAGGCACTGTCCTAATGGTTTCTATTTTTCTCTATCTGCAAATAACTGCAGAGAGGAATTCACATTTTCCTCTTTTCAGATCATTTAGGCCATTTGCCACTTCTAATACAGATGCAGATGAGCCCTGCCTCTCATCCTCTCTAAACTCTTATGAAGTTTGCAGCATTTGATCACTTTAAGAAGAGAGCAGTCATGCAGACTCGCAGAATATAGGCTTTTTTCTCTGCAGAGTGATTGACACAACAAGTTGAAATTAGATAGATCAAACAAACCCTTCAACGCCTGCCATAAATCATAACACATCTAGTTTGGCTTGGCGGTTTGCTGCATATTCTGTCCAATTGTGACTTTGGGTCCCTTTTTTTGTTTTTAAATCTACAAGTGGAAAATATGTGGCCAGTGTACTCCATAATTATCAGGTCAAAAATATGGAACACATCATTCATTTTAAACGAGAATTATGTAATGATTACTTTAATTTTTGATTCAGGAAGTAGGGATGCAACTCACAACTGTCTTTCATCTAAAGGATGACTGCACATCACCACTGAGGAGGAAAACACACAAGACTGTGTGTGTTCTGTGCATTAGGGAGTCTATGTTTTATGGTGATTGTGTATAGAGGAAGGAGACGTGCGGAGGACAGCTATATTTAAGAGTCGAAAATGTCTGGTGTCATAAATGTGTGTGATGCTCCAATGTCCCCCCAGTGAGCCTTGTAAAAGATAAAAGCTAGAAGACTGCTTGTTAGCTTGCCTGTGTGCATTAGGCTGGCTGTAATTAAAGATCATTACCTGGCAACACACCAGTCATTGAAGGTTTGTCCCTTGCTTGTTCGTCCTAGTTAACCGCGTGTGTGCTGAGTGCCCTGCCTAGCTTCTGGTTCACAAGGAAAAACAGGATACAAATAAGGAGAGGCAAGGAGCAATGAAAGGAGAGTGGAAAGAGGATGAGGGAAAAAGGATGACAAGATAGGGAACCTCAAGACAGTGGCAATGATTGTGATTAGGACTAGAATAAATGGAGTACAAAAGAGACAGGGAGTAATAGGGAGACAAAGGAAGAGGTGTGGGATGGATTGTTGAAAGAGCACTATAATAATCCCTGTAGGTAATGCAAAAACCAGCAGTGTTATAGGTAACTGAAGCCTGTCCTGCTCTAATGCATATCAAAGTGTTTTTCCTTTGTTGAGTCGTGATTTTGACTCACCCTCTCCTCTGTCTCTCCTCTCCCTTATTTTAACAACCCAAAATATCTTTGCAAATACAAAAAAATAGATCAAAGTATTAGTGACAAAGCAACACTATTTGGAAGCCTTTTAGGAGGATGTATTCATTACTGGGTGTGGATCTTTCTCTGTTCTTTCTGTCCTTTTATATGTTTATATTTCAACACAACAATATATGCTTCATAATGGGATTTACTTTGGGGAGCTCGGTGAGGTGTTAGGGAGAAATTAGGCTGAATTACTTTTTTGATAATTGACCATGTATTTTATCTAGCGAAGATGAAGAACATGGAGATTATTTTCGTTTTTTTTATGAAGGTCGAAAGATTTTGAAAAAATATAATTGTGATTGTATGATAACATTAGAGGGAATTATTTTTTTTTACACAATTATGCTCAATTACAAAAAAAAACATATTACAATAATTGTGGTTGGATATTTGCAAGATCTGCACCCAACAAAGATTGTATTTCTAAGTCTTTAAACATAATGCGTACTCGGGAACATCTCTTCAACACAAAAATATATATTACATACAGATTGTATTTTGACCCTCAAAATGCATTTACCATATTTATATTAAAGTGGACCTATCATGCTATATTTGAAACTTATAAAACGGACAAGTCAAATCAAGCAATCTGATTGGTTCTTAGCCGT
>NW_011357528.1:227670-232119 GCF_000735185.1 Notothenia coriiceps | reverse complement strand
ACCAGTGCATCAATTGTGTATTAATCCGTCGCTGAATTACAGTTCCCAACAAATGCTCTATGTATTTCTATATTAAAGTGGACCTATCATGCTATATTTGAAACATATATTGTAGGGCCATACCTATATAAAACATGTCTGAAGTTTTTTTTTCAAAATACCAAACAGATCATGCATTTTAGCCATGCCTCATTTGTTTCGCTCTATTTGCTCTTTTCCAGGCCTGTTTTTGCAATGGCTGATTCTGGTTTTGTGGCAGACTACAGCGCCACTTACAGGCCTTGTATATGCACTACAGCGCCTCCAGCGCTTTCGAGCGGTCTTTCATTCCCCTGATAGGTGGAGAGTTACCCATATTATACCCCTTTTCTGATGTCAGAAAAATTATATAATTAAAAATAATTATAATTAGAAATAATAATCAGATCCGTTGCAGCCCCGTTTTTAGAGATTTGGGTATTGAGGAAAAGAGAAAGGGTTGTGTTTTCTGACATTTGGTGAGTTCCCTGACACACCGGGGACCATACTTGCCAACCCTCCCGATTTTCCCGGGACACTCCCGATTTCATAGCCCTCTCCCGGTTTCCTCCCGGGGTCATATTTCTCCCGCATTTCTCCTGATTTCTGACAAAATCAGATTTACTCAGGACTAGTGTTGCACGGTGTACCGATACTTGAAAGGTACCGCGATACCCTGCCGTTAAAAACGGTACGATTCCTCCGTTTCATTAGTATCGGTACTTTACGAATGACGGGGAAAAGTAATCCGGTGAGAAAGCGCCATTTTAATAAGAGCCGTGTGTGTTCAGCGCTCTGCTTCCAATCCCTGCACTGCAGCCGTGCCTGCAGTCCCTCCCCTCTCTCGTGCACGCGCTAACTGCCAGAGCATGTGAGAAAACGAGAAGCATGGCTGCAAGTGGGAGTGCAACGATAGTTACGTATGTAACTACGGTTCTATGAATACTGGATGACCGCCAGAGGCGGTGCTTTAGCACTGGATATCTTCCGTCTCGGGCATGCGTAGGTCGAATATTTATATCAACAAAGTCACGTGTGACCTCGTAGGACCCCGGAAGGCATAAGTTCCGGTGTTGTCAACGAGTTCAGTTTTTTGGAATCTTCTCGCGGAAACACGAGATTCNCTCAGGACTAGTGTTGCATGGTGTACCGATACTTGAAAGGTACCGCGATCCCCTGCCGTTAAAAACGGTACGATTCCTCCGTTTCATTAGTATCGGTACTTTAAGAATGACGGGAGAAAGCGCTGTTTTAATAAGAGCCGTGTGTTCAGCGCTCTGCTTCCACTCCCTGCACTGCAGCCGTGCCTGGAGTCCCTCCCCTCTCAAGCACGCTCTAAGTCCCTCCCCTCTCTCGTGCATGCGACCACGCGCTAGCTGCCAGAGCATGTGAGAAAACTAAACGAGAAGCATGGCTGCAAGCGGGAGTGCAACTGCCGCTGCGCCTCGGCTTGTTGACAAAAAAGACGCCAGAAGCGAAATTTGGAAGTATTTGAGCTATATCTCTGACAGTGAGGGCAAGCCTACGGACACCACGAGGTCTGTCTGTGAGAAATGTTTTAGATCCCTGGAAACCAAGGGAGCCAACACATCAAACTTGGCTAAGCACCTCGCCGACCGGCATCCAGAGCTGTTTAAAGACTTTAAAGACAGACAGGTTAGCGAATGTGATAGATAACATAATTACATCATGCTCAAGCCCATGCCCTCAAATCTAAGTCAAACAAGTGTAATTTATTTTGTGACAAACGAACGTTTTCGTAGTTTGACGAGGCAATTAATGGCAATGATAACTGTCTTATATGGCTATCTTTTTAGCTAATTTATCAATGTGGCTAACATCTGCAATGTACATTTTGTCAATAATTATTTATATTACTGTTACATGACATGTACATGTTAATAAAATATAAAAAAATATATATTTTATAAAACAAAAAAGTTGTTTGAGATGATGCTTAATTTTATTTAATACGAATTCTTGTCATTTATTTTGTTTATTGTTATCATTGTTTAAAAGTTTGTGTTATGGTTATGGTTCTGGTGTGAAATAAAGCACAATAATTACATTTAAGACTGTTTCCCTTTTTTAAAGAAAAGTATCGAAAAATAATCGGAATCGCAATTCTTGACTTGGTATCGGTATCGAAACCAAAATGTTGGTATCGTGACAACACTACTCGGGACTGTTTCCACGCGTCTCTTTTAGTAGCGCGTGCAACTGAAAGTCTGAGAGGGTGAGGAAGATAGTCACAGAAAACAGAACAAGAATCGACAACTTGACCCTCTGCTCACTCCTTTCCTGTAAAATACAGGTCCAGCCCACACATATGCTGCATGGTGCTACAGGCCGCAAGGCAGTGCACTTACAACTACAATAAGCATGTTAATGTTAATCTAACAGCTCCGGCGATCCACCATCACACCCGATTTCTGAGGTCTCAAGGTTGGCAAGTATGGCGGGGACACATATTCATGTATAAAAGACGTAAAAAAGTACATTTTGCTTAATAGCTCGGCCATATTTTATATGATTATAACTTAAATATAATAGATTTTGGGATTGTTGGTTGGAAGAAATACAAAATCTCATGATATCACATTTAGCTCTGGGATTGATTATTATATTCATTATTACAGATGGATTAGTTTAAAACAAAAGTAATATTTTTTGATAAAAATAATCCTTATTTAGAACCCTAAGGGCAAGCAATACATCTTATCAAGTGTGCCAGAAAGATTTTTTTGATTTTTTTGATTTAGTGACAGTGATGATCAGCAGTGTTGACCCTTCACAATCAACACTTTAACATAGGTCATTTGTGAAAGATTTAAGCACATTTGTATCGTAATATTCTTCTCAGGTTCCTTTTGAGTAATGATCACACCATCAGAGATACTTTTACTTGTGTTAAAACATTTGGGAGACTAATTATGCTGGTGTTTCAAGTGAAATCTCTAAGCTAAAAACAAACAATAAATATAAAAGGTGACAAGCACACCCAAATAGGTAATCTATGAACACAGTAAGTGGAGCCTGGATAACAACCAGACTGGTTCAAAAGAGAGTGGGGACAGTTTCTTGACATTTATAGGTCACGCTTTATGACTCACCTAACAAATCCATAATGATCATAAATATCATTTAAGTGGATATGGCAACGGTTTGTGCACAAGCAAAAATGTGTACATAAGGGAGACACTCATAAAGACACGTCAACACATTTATCTTTCTATTCTTGAGCAGACATGATTGAATCATATTAACATCAAGGGTAGATGACAAAGCGAGTTGGGAGTGGGCAGGGGTGTTGGGGTGGTTTACCCCTTAAAACCAAAAAGGGCAACATGGAGGAAATGAAAGGGCTGAGCTGGATGTCCCTCAACTCTTCTGCCCCTCAGTGTGAACCCCAGCCACTGGGAGCGGCAGCCAAGCATGACATTACGTTAGCACGCTTGGTGCTTCCAACAATGCCTCAAAAGTGAGCTTGGTTCAACTGCCACTAGTACTGCCATGCTATACACTCTGCTGGCTCACGCTGCACAGGATGTTCTTTTGAAAATACAATTAAAATAAACAATATCAATTGTCTATTTTCTGGACCACATCATTCACCACTCCAATGTCAAGACTAGCAATGTGAAATGTACCAATGCATTACAGATGTAAAACAGTTATTGCAAATTCATTCTAGTGGCTTTTTCCGGATTTATCTTTGACTGACAGCCAATCGTCAATGAACCCAATATGCTGTACCGTGTTTCCCCAAGGATGGAGTCATAGCAGCAGTGCCAAGGCACGTGGGCCCAGCATAATGTGAGCGCGGAGCGCGTGGAATGTTTTAGTGTGTGCGCGTGCAAAGTGCGCCCCGCCAATTTGTTTCTGTGTGTCTGCCAGCACAAGAAAGGCTCTTGAGGCCCAGTACCAGAGACCTGATCTAGGGTGTACAACTCTAAAACACCCATGAAAAAGATCGGTTTACATTTTAATAATCAAATAAGTATATGAACATAACCAATAACCTACCATAGCCAATAACAAATAAATGTAACTTATTTTATTTTTGCTGTTCATTTATATCTTATTTTACCAGTTAACATTTATTAATTTATACGTATTTTTGTATCTCACCAACTTTAAACGATATTTTTGGTTTACTGTCCTATAGTATACATTGGAATGATTTCAAACCTGTTTTTATTTATCCTAATAATTATAAAGGAGTGCCTTGGAAATATGTGTTTACATAATTTGTAAACACAATTGTTTGAGACCCACTGAGATAACTTAGACTAAAGTGAACTATCTAAACACTCAGAGTCCTTAACCTCACCGTGCCTCTCAGTCTGACAGGAGAGCTCTCCTCCACCCTGGTTGTAGAAACATCTACTTCTTATATCCGTTAGCGCAGCTAGCACCAGATTCTAATAA
>NW_011357528.1:211589-227630 GCF_000735185.1 Notothenia coriiceps | reverse complement strand
CGAGGCGGCAGTTAGCAGCTAGCGGCTAGCTAGTAATTATGCTAATCTAACATCAATCGTTATGTACTTATATTACGCTGTAACAGGATCTAGTGATATCCAAGCAACAGAGCTTCATTTAGCGTGAAATAATTATTGCACTGTATATATATATATATTATATGTATATCATGTATATATATATATATATATATACATACATATACATATATGTGTATATATATGTATACATATATATATATATATGTATACATATATATATGTATATGTGCATAAGTGTACAGTATATGTATATGTGCATAAGTGCAATAAGCTTCTTAGTGCAATAAGAAGCTACAGGGACGTTAATCTACGTCGGTAATATTAACTTTATTTAATACAACATCTACGGTACAAGATTTAATCATACAGCCCATGTAGTATAATATTTTACAAATGATGAATTACAGCAAAAATTTGCAATATATCCATTATTACGGCTCCGTGGGATGGCAGTAAGGCAATATGGGTCCGTTCTTATTGTGCATCCATGGGTAAAGATAAACGCATGTAGTGCTGAACCTGCTGAACACGTAACATGAACGTGCCGGGCGGCGCGTGTCCCGTGGGTTAGATGCGCGTTCATAATGCAGAGGGATATAACTCTCAGAATAACGTTATTAGCACATTTTTACAACTTGAGGAACAAATGTTTTTAATAAGGGCTATACAAGTGTTCATACTGGGTGGATAATTTAGTTTAAAAAAAATTATCCAACGATTTACAGACCACTCTTTCCCAATGTAAGTCAATGGGAAAAAGTGTTTCAGGGCCTGGCAACCCAACGGAAGTGTAGTACCGCCGTTTGGCCACCAAAAATATTTTCATCTGAGTCCGGCGCACTTTCTGGGGGCTTGGGTTCAGTGGGAGCAAGAGTTAAAGTGGCTGAGGAGGGAAGATGGCAAAAATGTTCTGCGACATCTGTAGAGATGCTAAGATGAGTAACGGATTTGTCCGAGGGTGCACAACGATGCAGAAATCAGCGTTCAGGCTAGGTTACAGCAGATCAATTGAGTTGTTCTTGTAAATGTTTTGTTCATATTTTGATTGCAATTGTCTCATTTAAAACGATGGCATTGTTCATATTTGCCTGTTTAGTCACAATGGTCGCGGTGTTTGTAGCGGCCTCTGCCCCCCTCTGCTGTGCTGTCAGTGCAGGAAAAAATAAATCATTCATGTTCGTGTTGACGTGAAAAGTGACCACACGGTCGGTGTCTCTGTTCATCTTTTTTTTTCTCCATGCCCTTAAAAGTTCTGTATGAATCATTAAAAAAAAATGAATGAATGAACATTTGCTGCTCAGTACCCAAACATAAATATGAAATATGTCTCATCTCAAAAATAAAATGACGGGTAATAATGGATTATGACGGAAATTTTACAATCCTGTCCGTCAAAATGACGGACAACGAAAAAGTCTAACGCAACCACTGCCTAAGAGATATATTTTATATTCCCATGTTTGTAATCAATGGTCTAGACCAGTGGTTCCCAACCTGGGGGGCGCGCCCCCAAGATCGCAGGGGGTACGCCAGGCCTCAGATGATTTGAGGCCAAATATCATATTTAGACTTTTTTTCTTTTTTTTTTACATTTAATTGTAACGCAATACATGATTGTCGCTAAAAGCCTTGTCTCTACATTACAATAAAAATATATAAAAACATTGATTCATACATTTTAATAAAAATCCAAGTTAGTAGCTATTAAAAGGCATAAAAAGACAGAAATGTATACTTTTTTTCTTTAATAGAAATGTTTCTTCTGCCCGTAAAGTGTAAAGTGTCCAAAGCGCATTTTTAAAACATAGTCATTGTCCATAACGGTTTCAGTTGCATTATTTGTCACAGTTGCTTCGATCAGATTGCTCTCCTCCGTTTTGTAGATTATTTACGACTTTTGAATCCACATAAACACATCGGCAAAATCCGGCTTACTTTGAGCATGTGTTTTAAACAGTTTAATCCCTTTGTGAATTGTTTCCACTTGCGCCGTCCTTTAATTTCTTCATACAGCGGGCATCCAAATGAATTAATCCTGAGTCCAATAACCATCAAAGTCACTCCAATAGTGCTCCTAAATTATACTTTCATCCTCCTTTAACAAAATACTTCACATTCATCCAGTTTGTGACAGTAGTTGTAGCATTTTTGAGACTGTGAAACTTTAATTACCGCTGTTGCGCCGGGGGGGCGCAACTTCCAACAGGAGTCAATTGGGGGGGCTCTTGGGAAAAAAGGTTGGGAACCACTGGTCTAGACTCACTGACTCTGGATCTAGTTTGGAGATTATAAAATGGCCTGATGAAGTAATTGAATAATGATGATGATGAATGATGAAGGGACATGTTATTTGACCTGCAATAAAAGAGTTGATGCATCGCCACAGCAAGGTGATAAGCTGTGCAATATAGCCAAAACTGACTAACATTTATTAATCTTCATTAGGTACTGATAAGTATTTTTTACTACTTGCGTCATTTATTATGTAAAACATCCAGGATGTGTGCTCTAATTAGATGTTTTCTTCTTTAAACACCTGTCGCTTGTTAGAACTTATAGAATATTTGCTTTGTCTCTCAGAGTGCAACCAGTTGAATTCCTCTGCATTTTTGCATAATTGCTTCTGCTGGAGCATGGTGTTACATTTATTAATGTGACATGTTGTTTTACCAAGGCAAAACTCCCAGGCTGGGCTGGTGTCTTCGTTATAAATACCTTGCTTCACGCGAGTGTCCTGTGCCATTATACAGCAGGTCCACCATTCATTATCTGTTTGTGCTTTTACTTATGCAAAACACATTTCTCGCAGAACAAAAAAAGTAACAGTTTTTGATGTTTTTTTCTTTTCTTTCAGTGGGTGTTTAGAGGGTAATGTTTTTCTAGTTTTGTTGTTAGTGATGTTGTTAGGATGTCATTTGTATTTTTGGTGAATATTTAAGTGCATTTCCTGGCCAGACTCTCCTTCTGCTAAATAATAATGAAGCAGCTATAGCTAAAAGTAACTGTCATTTAACTAACTTTCCAAAGTGACAGAAGACACACACACAAACACACATTCCTACGTTGCCCAGCTGTTTTATATCTCCTGTCTGATCAATACTAGCAAGAGACAAAAGCTCCCAAGCATCCCTGATTGTTCGCAGACAGAGGGTCTTACATGCTGTCATGGTGAATTGTCTTTTTCTGAAGTTACTTACCGTACTTGTTTGTTTCCTCCTCAATTTCTTCTTTGTTCCTGTGTTTGTCTGCTGTGCGTTTGCTGATTGGTGTTGTGATAATTACAAGTAGGATTGTGCCGCAGGCGCTCCTGTTTGCTCTGATGTCTCACACTGAGCCATTGTTCTTTTCATTGGCTGATTAAAGAAAGCAAACAGTTTTTTGTACATCTGATTGTGTTGCACAAATGGCACAACTGTGCAAGTTCATAATACAGTTGTGTATCTCTTGCTCTGACAATATATTCAATACATCTAGATGAAGAGTAATATATTTGATCAAATAAATAATGAAACACATATTTAATCATACCTCTATTGATACAATCCCATGTGATGCTTCAATTTCCTAAAGATTCAGTTCGTTTTCTTCAAGTTGGAAGAGCCCTTTTGAGCTGGATCTAGTTGAAAGTAGGATGTGCAGCCAAATGTTGAATTTGAATTGTTAATCGAAATTATATTATCATTTTTTCAATCCCATGGGTTTATTTGTACATTTTGTTTTATTTTCTGCAAGTAAATGAAAGCAATAATTCTGTCACCTATGGAAGGTGTCTTGGCATCTCTTAGAATGAGTCATGTTAAAGCTAGATGTAGAGCTTATGTGGAGTCACAGTTTCAACATAAATGTTTTTAATATTCAAATTCTGTAAATTGTGTGGGGAGAGCGAATCAAAAAGCTGTTTTTGTACCTCCTCCGCATTTGAACAAGGCGTGGTCAACACATGCTCTGAACCCTAACTGAGCTGACAAAACTGGAAGATATAAAGAGCAACACACAAAGGGAAAGACATTATTAGCTGTTTTTTTTTTTTTTTAAATAGAAGGGTAAAAAAAGATATGCCTGTCATATCAGGCTTTTCTGATATAGAAATGCCAGCTGCGATTCCCTCCCGGCTTTGCCCTGATTCAAGGTGTGTGTGTGTGTGTGTGTGTGTGTGTGTGTGTGTGTGTGTGTGTGTGTGTGTGTGGGTGGGCGGGGGGTGGTGTGTTGTTTCTCTCAAGGTTTTCATCAACGAGAAAGCTGTGAATGTGGATTTAAAGTGTGACCATGTACAAAGAAGCAAATTACCCAAACACTTTATGCTCCACATGTTTCTGTTGGGCAAGGTTAACATGACCACTGAACTAGCAAAACAATGTATTTGTGTGTAAGGAAAGCACATTGAATGCATGGATAGGTGCACATTTTATTTCAAGCTGCTCCATACTATAGTCAAAGCTTTCCCGTGCTGCAGACCCTCTGCCAGCCATTGACAATATTAACCCATTCTATTGTCCACACAGCCGTTGAGTCTATGGCCGAGACATAGAGCATGTCTGAGCGTAGATTGCTATGGGCCCCATGGGAGCTCTCAGAAGGAATGAAATGGATGACACACTTACAGTAAAGCCCTGCACTCTCCCTTAGGTCAGATCTGTTAACACTGCTTTTGTGCTAAACCATCAACACATGCACACAAATTACATACATGTACTATAGCAGTGATGGGATTTTTCTACACAGTGAGAATTTTTTTATATAATACAATAATCATTTATTGCCTCTAATAACACATGTACCTCACGCTCACACACTAAGGCACCCACACACACACACACACACACACACACACACTGAGGTCATTGCTACAGGTCCCACTCAGCTAAAAGCGATCCCTAGGGGTGTTTGCTAACAGCTGGCCACAAATTGGAGCTTCACTATTCAAATGTGTTTCCTCATCTGGTGAGGGCACACACCTCTGTGCAGCCCTGTATTGATTAAAATCAATATGGTCCAATCTCATCAACACCACTGTCCTTGGCCTGCTGATGTGTCTTGCAGAGGACTCGGGGGTCGTGATGAACTACTGCTTCCTTTGAGCAAATCCATACCTTTCCAGGTGATTGGGCTAATATGTTTCCATAAGCCATGATGTGTACAACCTCATATTTCACCGCATCATTTGTCTGCTGCATTGATTAGAACAAGGCTGGTCAGCCATTAGTCCTAAGTGCATAGAATATGAAATTGACATTCTCTGCTGAATGTCAATTTACGTGTGTTTGGGTTGTGTGTATCAATCTATATTCGTCAGTGGCATAGACCATTGAAGCATGTATTTTTAATTGCCAGGGCTGTGTAAGCGTTGGAGGAAGAGGCCCCTTGGACAGAGGCTGACCTAAACTCAGCCATGCTGCCCTGTCACTTCATTTGTTTCCTCTCCGGCTGCCTCCCTCGCTCTCTTACCGTCTTTCTGTTACTCTCTGCGTGAGTCTGAGGGGTGCTAGCTGACCTTCACTGGGACACAGCCATGATTCTAATTGCATTGATATGTCAGTTGGATAACATGGTTACAGGAGAGCATGGCCATATGAGCCCCAAAGCACTGTGGTGGTGCCTTGTGAATTTTGCCGTCTTTTCACCGAAGACTAACATAGTCAAACTGCAGAGAAGGAGGAGACAGGCCAACACGCAGAGAACATTTAGCCAATTCAGGATTTCCTCTGGGGCTACTTGATGCTAAGGCAGTCCCTTACTCTGTCAGTGTGTGTGAGCACTTAAAAAGCCCTTCAGCCATACAGTAGTTTGTGAAAATACATGTAGAGCCTGTGATGTGACCCCTCAGTTTGTGATGGGTTGTTTTGAAGTCTGGATGTGGACTCACTTCCTGATGCTGTCTTTTTGATTAAGGGAATTCAGAAAATCCATATTTGTCTCAGCCTAACTATTTTACTTGTTTTTCACAGCAATTGCACAATCCATTCTGTGGAAGCTGTTACTTTGAAGCAGCTATATTAATCGTTAGGTTTGCATACACAGTATGACAGCACCAAGAACCTGCTATTTTCTGAAAGCACATGCTTTGTTTCACCAGCAGTGTGTTCTTCCCTTATCCATCATACAGCAGGGATATTTGGCCAAAAAAGAAAACACTTAAACACGTCACTAGTTATCTGATAATATATTGACCACTGTTTCCCTTCCCTGATAGCCCTTAATGTCAAGATGTACAAATGTTATATTACATTTATTTCTTTATTTATTTGATGTCACCATCACTCTGTCTTACACCATATTGGCCTGATGCTTTGCCTGTCTCTAAATTATGTTTCTTGTACGAGTTGATTTGATCTAATTTTTTCCCTGCCAACTGGTGGGTGGCTTCTACCCACAGGCTCTTGCATGTGTGTGTCATGTTTATTCATCAAAGATTATATCTGAAATCAAGTGGAAGCAGCACATTAGCATATCGTAAATTCCAGTGTGTAGATAAAATATAAGCCCTTGTTGTGTATCGGTAGGTCTGCATAGTCCTCATAAATATTGTCATTTTAACCTACATTTTTGATTAAGCTGATATACTGCTCAAATACTGCAATTTGGCATAACTAGGGTGCAACATGAACCAGTAATTAAATACAAAAGAAATGTTCTAAAGCTAAACCATTTAATTCTCTTTGACTATCAAAGTTTGGAATTGTTTCATGCACATTCTGGAGAAAATGTATTATAGTTTACCAATTTGTGTTAAATGTATTATACTTACAAAATTATTTAGGAATTACAATCTAAGTTGCAATCAACTCGGAAATAAGCATGATCGTGGCATCTTTTTAGCAATTTCCTAAACACAAGTTTGGAAATTATTAATAAAAATGTGAAAAGTCTTAAATATGCTTTGGTCAATTCAAATATCTGACAGAGGTAGCCTTAATGATGACTGAGGTGTAATTTGTAATGTTATACCCAAACAATGCGTATCCAGAGCTGCTATGAGCATGTTGAGGGTTAACCTCGTACTGTTCACACAGTGCGTATCACTTTGTGACTTATTCTGTCAGAATCAAGCTGCTTGGCCGTCTTTCTCAATTGTTCTGCTTCCTGTCAAATCCCAAGCTGTTTCACTCGATTTTTATATCAAGAAACTGGGTCCATTGTGCTGAAGGAAGGATATAAAGATCAATCCCTTCTACATGGTGGTCTGTGTGTTTCCCTAAGAAAAGATGAGATTGAAGGAAAGCTTAAAGGTGAGAGTTACCGTAGCAATAAAGGAAAAAGAGTTGCAGGACAGTGAGTGAGAATGAGGAAGCCAATGAGATAAAGAAAGAAGTGTGCTGTTTTTTGAAAGAGAGAGAGAGCAAAACCTGTGTTGATGGAGACAAGCTGGTTACCAGATGGGTTTTGTCACAGAGAGAAGGGAAAGGAGAAAGGGAAATGGTTAAGAGATGGAGGCTGATGTGGCTGTCTGTAATGCGATATGGCAGATGCGATTTTATTTTTAGGACACAAGGCCCCAGAACGATAGGTTTTATAGGGTTTTGAGTGGGTTGATCTTTTTAAATATTCAACTTCAATGAAATATGGAGCATGACTCCGGGCTGTTTGGAATTCCTAAGTCTGTTTGGCAGGACTGGCCCTGCATATTGAGAGCTGTCAGAGTCGGCCTGAGTGTTAAACACAAGCCCTGCGCTGGCAGCTGAAACAAAGAAACACCTCAGACAGGCTACAAAAGGGACAAAGAATGGAAGTCTTCACTTGGAGTTTAAAATATTAAATCACCTTTTGATGTCATGACAGTGTGTGACACTGTCTTGGGTTGCTTCAATGCACTGGTGTTGCCAAACAAACATTGAAGGGTATCACTCAAAAATTAACAACAACCTTTGCTGAAATACAACTGCCTTAAATTGATACAATGTTATATTTAAATAACAAAAGCTCTAAGAAACAAGATTAAGAATCCAACAAAGTATTCAATATCAAGTTTCGGCCTTTGACCATTTTATTGATGCTTAGGATACAGATATTACCAACAAACTATTGTTGTTTATTGTCATTCCCACCTGTACAAGCTTGAATACATGACATTATAATGAATGTACTGGTTATACCTCCTACCTGGATGTTGGCAAATTAAAAATCAATCAAAGGAAAGGAAAATCAATGTAAAACATACATTGCCTTTACATTTTTATTTGTAGTCATATTTAACGTTAAACATAGCTCTGAGTTTTTAGTAAATTCAGCACAATCTATATGATTGTGGAGGAATTTAAAAGTGAGCTGAAAATGTTTTAAAGATATAGATGAATAATGCAGGTTCTGCATAATCCACTGCAGTCTTTGTGTGTACAACTCAACTTCTCAGTCCACCAGTTCATTAATCAATGTTACAGACGTATTGAAAGCTAAAAGACAAATATGTGTTTCTGTCTGTTTGTCTGTCTGCGGATGCTTTCGTGAGCAGCGAATCAATATTTTACTCTCCCAGTGTGACAGGTGTACGCTGGAGAAAGCAGCTAATAGAAACCCTTACTTGGTGCGAAGCCACTGAGGGGAAATACATATGCATTAGACTGCTGCTGCTGTGGATCTTTACCAGCGGTAGTCACACAAACAACAACAGGTAGCAGTGCCTGAGACCAAGACATGTTTAATTCATGCCGGAGGCAACAGAGTTCACTGGCTGTGCACCTGTATCGGTGAAATGGCCAATGCTTATTAGAAAAGGACTGTGCATATGTGTTTACTTCAACAAATTGATGTTTGTCTGTCGGGCTGCCTCGCTGGGTTTGTGCGTGATGTCTGCTTTTATGCGTATGTGTGTGTGTTTGAGAGAGTGGGAGAAAGAGTAGAGACACAGAAAGCCCAGGAAGTGATGCTGTCCCTGTACGAGGAAACATTCTCAGTCCATTACCCTGCATGTAGGTATAATTAAAGTAAAGCAGGACTAAGAGCCCGGGCTGCTACAACCATCTGCCAGGTGTATATCCTCTTTGTAATACAGGCAGACAGATGTGTTTATATTGTAAGGATCATACCTCTTTTTTCTAGGTTTTTACCATTTTTCACCCCATTAAATCCGAGCTGCACATTTGTATAATCACTGACCATGGCACGTTACAGCGGGTTATTAGGATTATGACTGCATTTTAATAACTTGCAGAGATGTAAAACGAGATCAGTAATTTACAATTCTAAACATCATGTTGCTGTTTTTTCTTCGGATTTATGTTGGCAGTGAAGTTAAAAGCGAGACAAGTCCTTATTTGTTGGAATATCCTATTTTTTTTTTTAAAGCTGGTAACAACTACTACTTAAAGTTGTTTTTATTCTCCCCAAAAAGCACAGTGCAATAGTGTCATTATATCTGGTCTGTGTATGGTAAACACAGTAAACACTACATTATAATGAGCATACTAGTTTTCTGTGACATTAATTGCGTTACCAGCATTTATGTAACCATGAATGATGCATAGTTACATATACAGCAGTGTTTCCCCTATATAAAAATAGCTGTGGCGCAGCTAGGGGGCGCCAGCCAGGTACCCAAAACAAATAAAATAATTTGTTTTACTTTTTTTTATTTATTAAAATAATAATAAGTGGCGACCCTTTTTCGTTTTTGATTGTTTGTTATGTGGATTTGTAGTATTTGTGTTACTGTATGTTCAATAAAGGTGTATTTTTGCTAAATCTCAAGACATTGCCACTGTATGTACTGGCAGGGCCGATTTTTGACATGGGCGCTGTAAGTGATGAAAGTGGGGGATGTTGGCTTATCAGGCACCCGCAGCTCACAGCCAAAGTGGGAGCGAGAGAGCGAGCGAGGGAGAGAGAGAGAGAGAGAGGGCGCACCGGTACCGGCGCTGTTGTTATTAGAATCTGGGACTGTTTAGATCAGGGATGGGCAACTTTGATGGTGGTGGGGGCCACATAATTGATGTACTGGCCACCATGGGGCCGCAGATTCACTTGGAACACACACAAACAAAAATTCCATTTGTTGTATGTAATTATTAACAAATATACCAAGTCTGACATCTTCATTGACATTTTACAATCAAAGGGAACATCCCCAAAAAATGGGAACATCCTTTAATAAGCTCAGTAAACAAATATCAGTTCACAGAAATGTTATTTCATTTTTAAAAGTGGCATGTTTGTATTGAACAGGTTATTAAACAGTGGAATAAAACGATTTTAAACTATCGGAAAGCACGGAAAATGTGTGTGTATTGAGATTAACCATTAAGATGACATAAACATGAAGTCATGAACACTAACCCAGATATTAGTTGTCTAACTTGAACCTAAAACACTTGTAGCCAGTCTCTGCATTCCCCTTATTCCACAATAAAGAGAATGTCAACACAGACACCTGTCAGCCCGCACTCTGCTGTTCCTCAGCGCCACTCCCCCTCCCTCCCGCTGAAATTATGAATGAAAAGCGTAGTAATCATAGATAACATGGCAGGGTCCGTGACAGTTTGTTTTCATCTGATTTCAAATAAACAAAGTCTTGGTTTTAAGAATATTAAACTTGTTTCGCCATATTCAGATGATAAATACAACTTTTAAGCTTGTAAAGGCATAATTACAAGAGGCAACTTAACGTCACAGCAGGCATAACAACAGCCGGTGTTTCTTGTGAGGGTTTCCCCGGGAAACAAACACAATACACACAAATGCGTCACAGATTATTTTTGCGGTATTTGAAATCATGTACGCAGCTCGCGACGTAACTAGGAGTCTAGTGAACGGTATCACTACTACAAGTAAAAAAACATTTTTTAAAAATATTTTTTTATTATTAATTACGTTGTTTATAAATTAATCTGAGGGCTGCAAAAAGAGGAGGTGGGGGGCCGCATGCGGCCCGCGGACCGCCATTTGCCCATCCCTGGTTTAGATAGTTAATTTTAGTCTGAGTTATCTCAGTGGGTCTCAAACGGTTTGGTCACAAATTATTCAAAAGATTATCTCCGCGGCACACCTTCATATGATCATGATAGTAATATAATAATAATAATAAAAATAAGAGAATAAAGGAAAACAGTTATGAAATCTAGAATACAAGAATAGAAGTTTAAAAGGGGAGTGATTAGTAAAATATCCATAAAGAAAAAGAAATACTGTTTACAGTTCTAGTTTCATATGG
The DNA here is from genome assembly GCF_000735185.1 of Notothenia coriiceps. NCBI lineage: Eukaryota > Metazoa > Chordata > Actinopteri > Perciformes > Nototheniidae > Notothenia > Notothenia coriiceps. The sequence goes on along the minus strand of NW_011357528.1, from coordinate 216,448 downwards.
GTGTTCCCACCTGGAACACCACCACTAGTGTGCCCTTGAGTAAGGCACTTAGCCCTTAGTTACTNAATGTATTACACTTCGGTAAAGCTGACCTCTGTGCTGGAAAGTGTTTAACTCTCTGTGTTGCTGTGAAGGTCTCACTCTCACCGAGCTAGCTATCCATCCAGTTAAACACTTTCCAGCACAGAGGTCAGCTTTACCGAAGTGTAATACATTGGTGAAACTGTAAACACAATACAGACATATGTATACATATATACATATATATGTATATACATATACATATATATATGTATATATATATGTATATACAGTATATGTATATCTATATATACAGTGCGATAATTATTTCATGCTAAATGAAGCTCTGTTGCTTGGATATCACTAGATCCTGTTACATCGTAATATAAAAGTACATAACGATTGATGTGTAAATTAGCATAATTACTAGCTAGCCGCTAGCTGCTAACTGCCGCCTCGTTAATATCAAATCCATCATAATAACAACCCATTACCATGCTGTCATGAACGCGCGGTGCTGTTACGTGTACGCAAATTGACGTGCTTGATGTGAACGAGCATTTTGGGGGGCATGGTTAAAGTTGCGCATGCGCTATGAGCGCACATACGGGTACTTCTCAGGCATGATGGGTAATCTGTGACGTTTCGCTCTCTCAAAAGTTGGGCCATTTTATCATCATGCGCCAATGAGCAACTATCATAGGAATGAATGAGGCACCGCCTACCACGCTGTATCCAGTTCTTATTATACATCCATGAAAACATCCTGGAAAGTTGCGTGACTTTTTTCTTCTTCGATGGTACAGCAGTTTTCAGTTGTCACGATTGTTTATTGGGCCATCTATTGGCCGGAGTTTGAACAATGCAGTCAGACGAAATTCAATAAATAAATCGCTTCGGAATATAGTCGCAGGATACAGCCAGACAGGTAAAAAAACGCGATTTATAGTCTGGAAAATACGGTATCTTTGAGTAATCAAATATAATACAAACATACCTGAGGACAACAAACACACAAGGTCATTTAACATCCATGTTGCACGTCACATCACTACAAAAACAGAAGACAGGAAACTCAGTAGGCTACCCCCAAGTCTGTTAACCATTAAATAACCATCAGTTCTTCAATCAAAGTAACTCATTAACTAACCATTAATTAATACAGTACCCCCCAGTCTGTTTACCAGTACTAACCATCAGTTCTTCAATCGCAGTCACTGAGGAACTCCTCATTAACTATCTAGTCGTTCCTCATTCACTACTCAGTAACTAAGCACATTTTGTGTACCTTATTGTAAAGTGTTACCCATTGTAATCTGTGGAATCTCAGCTTTCAGATGATCTTGTTTGTGCAGATCCGATGAAGTATAAAAGATCCCTAACGTGAGTTATGTGCTAAGTGCATTAGCACTCTTTCTCTTAGTGCTAATTCAGAGGCTTGGCGTTAGACTTGTGTTTTGTTTCGGTAAAAATGGTTCATATCGTCAGTAAGCTGAGTTTCTTCCCGCTAAGTGGGTGTGACACATTAATAGGTTGTTAAATGTTAAGAAGCCCTGAGACACAGTTTTGTGAATATTGTTGTGTTTTATCCCCGTGGGTGGGGCATGGGATTTAACAGGTTTTAACACATACATGTAGAACTAGTCCTTTAAAGCTACAGAAAACATGAGAAAATGATCCTGTCAAAATGTGCGGAAAACACATGAACATCCCAGTCACAGCAACATGGGTGAGAGATTAAATGCAGTGGCGGCTGGTGGAAATTATTTTAGGTGGGGCTATTGTAATGGTGAATAAACCACACGGGGAACATTTTGAGAAATTACCCCTTAAATTAAATTGGCTACACTATTTCATCGTTGCTGTTGTATGATTGGTGTTTAGCTACGGTATTTAGCGTCTACAGCACCTCCGCTTTTAGGGTTGACGTAGACCCAAACGTCGCCCGGAGCTGCTGCACTAGCTAACGCTCCACTAGCTAACGCTGCACTAGCAAAACAAACGCTTATTTCTTTTGCAAATGATGCGGCGGGCTTCAAACACGTTCCCCTCCACTGGTTTCAACCAAGCACTAAATTAGATGTTTTCCAACCAAATACGGTTGAACTGACACTTCCCCATATTAATTTGTAAGTAGATTCGAAAATACATCAGTTTCTGACTGCCGCAAGCTGAAGCTTGGTTGCTCGGTTACTAGCTGGGTGTTCTCCAATAAGGGGCCGGGGGAAACAAAAAGTTAGTGATTACTGGTTCCATGTTGATTTAATTCAATACAAATTGTTGGGGGGAACTGAAAGGCTATTACCGTACTGGTTACTTTTGTTGGGGCAGAATCTCTGCTCCGCGCCGTTCCTATATGAGCGGGTTCTCAAAAGAAGGAAAAATTCAAAGCAGCCAGGATAAGGGTTAAACAATAATCTGCTTTAATGGCAAAATCATACAAATACTTCACCTAATCACGAAGCACTCTGCAGAGTACTCCGTGCTCAGGTTCTACCACCGTGTGAGACACGTCTCAGGAACGGCAAGTCAAAAATAAGAGCGCCGATCTTCAAAATGATCACAACATTTATACACAGAGTTCACTTCTGAGCGAGCTAGACAGTGAGTTGGCAGTGTTCCATTGGTCGGTTTCCCTTCTGGGCGGGATCCCAGGTAGTAAGTCAGTTTGTTGATTCCATGTTGCTTCTGTGCGCGTGTGTGTGTGTTGTGTTTCTGTCCCTCTGCCCTTAGGCAAGGATCCTCCAACAATGATTTGGAGTCATGCACAGAGGACTCTTTGAGGGACACATTACTCATTTCCCCTAAACCATCTTCACACACAGCGACTCCTATCATGTATCTTTAACAGGAAGTTAATTGTTCTTATCGCTTAATGGCTTCCCGTGAACTTCCTTGCACCCAAAGTCAAGCTTCTAGGAATGATACATCTTTATTGATAAGCTCAAAAGGAACCTTTATGCATTTCTGTGGTGACCCAAGTCTCAAAGGGCCTCTTTTTGGTGGTCTGTAGGAGATAAATCATTACAATTCTACAAGACTTTAAACTGCCATATCTGAAAATGTAGGAATCCCCTGTTGATTGCAACGGACTATTGATAATACAGAAGAGGACCTAGGGGCCTCTTCTTGGTATCTGCTAGGCAGAAGTCACTCAATGGCCAGGAAATCACAAGTGTTAACACACATTTCATATATAAGCGTGACATTAAAATGAATATACCAGTTGAACTTTCCTGCCATAACACGTTACTCTTAATTCTTCAAATATTCAATTAATACTTTCACTTTGCAGCCTGGGCATTTCCCGCCAAAACACATTTGATGCATCAACCACATTAGGGGTTTCACCAACTAATCGACTGTCGCTAGTCGACTCCTTTGCCACTAGTCGCGCGTGTGTAGGCCCTAGTCGAATAGTCCGTGAAAAAATTGAGTGTTAAACGAGTGGGTGCTGCCAAAGATGCTCAAAACACGTGCCGACATTACTGTAGTATGCATACTTCAACGAAGATGTACCAACTCCACAGTGAAGTGTCAGTTGTTTCGCTGTACTGAAGACTCCAATTACAAAATGCTCTGCTATGCGCAACCATCTAAAGGTGAATACACCCGCTGCCGACCAGCTAGCACTATGCATGTAATGCTAGCACCATGTGAGCAACGGACCGGCGTCAGCACCGAACAGAGGCATACGAACAGGCAGAAAACACGGCGTCAACATGTGATGCGGAATGATGAGCTACGGGATTACTGCCACGGGACACCCGCATATTCCCACAATGGATTAATCCACTGGAGTGGTGGGCAGATAAACGTCGCACCGCTTCCCCCGCTTTCGAGGAGCTTCCTTGGCTATCGCCACAGCACCCGATGTGAGAGGGTTTTTTCCTGCAGAGGCAACACTGTCACCCGGAGCGCGTCAAGGCCTCCTTCCTACATGTCTATGCGTTGGTGTTCAAACCAAAAATATGAACAGGTGGACCGTTATCGTGGAGTGAGGACGCGATAAAGTGTTGCGCAATGCGCTGTTGCGCACTGGATTACTTGGCATTTATGTAAACAAGGTTTTTTGCTGTCGATTTTGGTGGGTCCAGTGTTTGTTATTTACTCAGCCATGTAACACAATTAAATGCAGTGTTTAATGTTACTGTATTGAGTTTCAATAGAACAATACAGTTGTAAACCTCTATTTGTGTGTCTTTATTATGACGGCAACGACTAGTGGTTAGTCGACTACTATTTTGAAAATAGTCGACTTAGTAAAATGGTAGTGTGAAACCCTACAACGACAGAAGTATTTTCAAATCCGATCCATTTTTAGACCTTCTAATACATCTTACGACCTTTCTTATTTTTTTGGCTATTTAAGACCTTTTTAAGCCTCTACATTCAGATTATTAAATGTATAGACTTTACAAACCGCAGGGGCCCTGAGGAGACTAAATACGAACATATATGCCAGACACCGACGTGGTATCAAAACACAGCCAATATTAAAACAGACCATTAAGGCAACATCTAGTTTTGATGGAGCGTCAAAACTAACTACATAATATGTGTGGGCGGGGGTCTGTGTTCAGCAGTGTGGTCTGTTCATGGTATTTATGGGGAGCCATGGGCTGATAGTATCTGTCCCCGGGCAGTTGAGAGCTAGTCCATGAGATAATGTGTATGACAGACTCATAGTGTGGGTTCTGTTATCAATCCGCATCATTGTTGGTTGATACGTCGAGATGTCACAGACAGCGCAGCTGAAAGACCTTAAGAGCTCACCATTATTAGGAATATAGGGTGTTTCTTTTGCTTCTCATCAAAGCTCGATCTTCTCACACGAC
>NW_011357528.1:211278-211556 GCF_000735185.1 Notothenia coriiceps | reverse complement strand
AAGCAAATTTGAAATATGTCCGCAATCGTAAGAGAAATTTGTATACAGCATTTCGTGAATATCGGAAAAACTATATGCGAGTAGTTTGGAGTAATTTGTGACATGTAAATTGTCAAAAATGGAAAATTCTCCGTTCGCTTACGAGCTCCTCGTTTGAGTGATCAACTATTCCTTTGCAATTTAGCAGCACATTGGATATGGGCTGAACTTGTCCTTGATTGGAATTTTTCCGATCATTCCCCTAGGACAGTGGTTCTCAAAGTGGGGGGGGGGGGGGG